>NC_056580.1:28411348-28563848 GCF_018340385.1 Cyprinus carpio | reverse complement strand
GGCTGCCGCTGCTTTCATGCAGAGCCGTGGGAATCTCAAGACTTCGAGGCCGCGAAGCAGGGATTTTTCTCCCCTCGGTGTAAAAGGTTGTTTTTTTGTGCTCATTGAAGAATCTTTTGGTGTACAGTGGTGGATGTTTGCTGCACATGGCTGTGTGTGAAATGATTGAAATGATCAAAAAGAAGCTATTATTAGGTATTCTTCATCTGAGAAGCAAAATAACTTGAGATATTGTCTGTTTGTTTTGTTTCTGCAAAAATGGCACTAAAATCGAGTGAGTTTTTGCTTCAGAATTAAATATCGCCAATGAAGTCAGAAAAAATAAACTTAATTCAAGGGAAAACAATGTTTATTTGTTCGGATCCCATTGGCAGATATTTTTTTTTGTTTTAAGGAAAAATTCACATCATTTTAATACATTTTTTTTTCTTTTTCAGAAAACTTAATATATTATGTCATTGTGCTTCTCAAGTATGTTTATATATTTGTAATGGAAAACAAGACAAAAATAGTAATGAATCTATATATATATATATACTATATATATATATATATATATGCAGTGTATGATAAAAATAAAAATAACTAAAAACTGAATAAAAAAAGTCTAGACTATGTAGAAAAAAACAAAAAAAAAAAAAAAAAAAACAATGGATTTAAATATCAATAAAACTATAATAGAATCTCAGTATCTCTATGTGTCAATAAAAAAGCCCTAATAGCTAGTTATATATATAGTATCCCTATTAGCCATATATAGTATATATATTTATATGATATATTTATTTATTTCAGTATTGATCTGTGATCCAAACATCCAATAAAGAAATCAAATGTATATCGTAATCCATTTTTATTTCCTGATCTAATGGTGGTCCATTAAACCAACAATATATATATATATTTGTACGCATGGTATTTTTTGTGAAATATTATTAAAATTATAAAATCATGTAAAACTCAAATCATATCAGTCTTCTAGAAGAAGTACAGTCGGAAGGAAGAAAATACGATCAAATATAAATAAGAGCTAGACAGAAAACAAAGTGAATGCACCTTCAAGCATTACTTTAGTGCTTTTAAATGAACCCTTTATTAATACATAAATGGAATGTGTAAATGAAGAATTTATGTATTAAACATACAAGCACTGTTTTTCCCAGCTTTGCAACAAGCTCTTAAATTACCGCTAATGCACATGGAAATCAATTAATGCAGTGAGACTGGCAATTTTTGTTTAGAGCATTAATCTCTAAACACTGGGATTAGACTGATAATTAAAAAGCGTTTATTGGAAAAGTCAGGACTGTCGAGAACGGACCCAACAATGGCCGGCCGGTTTCTGCATTCTTGGAGGGACACGCATGACTGCTTCTTTTCTGGATTGGTCATTGCCTCTACAAATCTGTTCCTGGAGCACACCGCCAGAATCAACAAGATGGATGTAGGCACTGAAAGTATGGCTGGACACCCATGATAAGAAGCCCATGGCTCAGAAAGAAGCAAAAAAGAGATGCTGGCCAAAAGCCTGGACCAGAGGCTGGAGCTTTAAAAAAAAAAATCACATCATATACAGAAAACAAAAGAGCCAGAACAGAGCGAAAAAGTATTTCATCGATGTTCACGCTGCTCTTTTCCATGCAATTAAATAAGGACACTATCAAGTGCCAAAAATTATAGAAAAAACAATAGAAAATAGTCTGTATGATTGCAATAGTTTCGGCACAATATTTCATGTGCTTTGCATTCGATTAGAAACGCTGTTGATTCTACAACTATAGGCTACTTTGATACTAGAAGCTGAGGTGGATCAGAGCTGGCATCATTTAGTCTGGCTTTATTCTGGATTGCATCTTTACACAATTTTCAGGTAGCATTTCTACGTTCTAATGCTTAATTTACACTGCACAGGTGGCATAAACACACTTCTGAGGTGGCATTTAGCAGTCTTTACACAGACTGTTTAAGGCTGCTCAGTGGTGGCATGAATGCATTCACACAAATTATAACTGTATATTTTAACACTCAAGGTATAGGTGGGTCAGAGCTGGCTTAATTTAGTCTGGCTTTTGTTCTGCATTACATCTTTACACTGACTTTTGAGCAGGCACAGAGCAGCCTTAACTGCCTTCAGCTGTGTAAAGAGACTTTAAGATGCAAAGTAAATTCGAAGTAGAAAAAAAAGTAATTATTATTATTAGTATTTTTTTCTCTTTATCAACAAGTCAAGTCTCTTGTGCAGATTTGCATGAGGCAAGATCGATCCCTAATGAGGTTTCATGTTGGTTAGGATGCTGTCTCAGAAGGTAGCTGGCTATATCACAGTAGACAGCAAGGCGTCTTACTAGATAATTGAAACAGGGTCTAAATAAACAGAGTGGCAAAACTGACGGCCGCAACTCAGAGGCAAATGATTCATCTTATTTCCCACCCATTGTTTATGTAATCTAACACTTATTTGTGGATGCACATTGCCAGACCATTAGCAGAAGCAATTATCCGTCACCCATAAGTGCTCCCTCTTCGTTATAGCACAGAACAGACATGAATGAGTGTCTGTGATGACACCATCGCACTCCCTATAATCACGGTCAGGTAAGAAAACCTGTCTCACATGCACTCATTTACGTTTAATGACCGTGACAGAGGAAGGTGTTGTGGTGGTGGTGTTTTTTGTCCTCACCGATGATCCCTCTCGGGGAATTTTTGTCACTTCAGGGCACTCAAAAGTGCTCCATTGGGCTCCTTTTTTGTCGTACGAGATGGAGCACGTATCATCCGGAGGTCCTGGATATGTCACGCTTGGTCCACCTTGCTTTAAGTGCGTCTGGCAAGCGTGGGTGCTGGATTAATATTATATAGCCTACGGAAAGACTGTCGTATCAGCTATGAAAGCGCGGTAATCATCTTTGGCCGGTGAAAAGCAGGGCAGATTTCTCATTTTATTTCCCCACTCTGAATGAGCAGATAACATCCTTGTTGTCTACATTCACGCTTCTGTAGAAAATAAGCTACAACAAATGCTTCGCTGATAGCACTCGTACATCACAGAGACGTCTATTTGACCTCTGCAATTTACATCTGCAAGGACATATTTCTTAGAGTGTTTGCTCATCTGCAATACATCTACAGGAACATTTCCCATCAGATGTCAAATAGACGTTTAGAAGATGCCTTTAAGATGTTTATGATTTAGATGTATGTAAAACTGACATCTTACAGCACATCTATCAGATGTTTGTACACAGCAGATGCTTTTTCAGATGAAGCGATCTTAAAACAGACATCTTACAGACGTATGGTGTGCCATCTGGGTTGAATGATGGGTATGTAGCTAACCGCTTGAATGAAAAGGTTTCACATCTCCGAGCAATGAGAGTGTTTAGTGTTTAGTTCTTGAATGAACCAATGAGTAAAGAGTGATTGAATCATTTACTGATTCAACTGATACGTTGTTAAACTGCCAGATAGCACATATTACATTGCTGCAAGGCGGCTGTTAGAGATCGCTTCATCTGAGCAAAGATCTGCATCTGGAAATCATAAACATCTTTAAAAACATCTTCTAAACGTCTATTTGACATCTGATAGGAAACGTCCAATAGACGTATTGCAGATGAGTAAAAGCTCTAAAAAATAAGTCTTGCAGATGTAAATGAAGACGATGTATGAGTGTGCTATCAGGGTGTGAACTCATTCAGGGACTCAAGGACACTCATTCAATAATACATTCCAAAACAGTTCCTTAATGAAATGTTCTGAACGAATCGGTTGAATATGATGTATTCACTGTAAACTGTTACGGCACTCATCAATCTAATTCAAGGGACCTGAACTAGAAAATAGTGATGGGACACAACAAAGCATGTTCGAAACTCTGAATCATTTTAAAAAAAATTTATTGCTTGGCAAAATGATTTCACTATTTGTTGAGGGATTGCAACAAAACGGAACACAGTATGGGTAAAAATGGCGTGAATGCAACATAAACTCACATTTTACAAACAATTGCTTTCATGAAATTGTAATATTAAAAAAATGTAATATACAAATAATTAAACATCTTTAAATATGAAGGTTCTGTTAAACGTGTGTCCTTTTGTTAATGCGACAAACAAGGTCCACAATCAGCAATTAAAATATTATACACGCACAAGTATTAACATTAAGTATTAAATTAATAGACAACCAACCTACATTATGAATCTGACCTAAGATAATAGCTATTTGACACGTATTCACTATCTTCAACAAATCAATTTAGTGGCGTTCTGATATTTGGGCCTTCTGAAATGTTTCCAAAACCAAGGTTCGAAACATTATGACGTAACGAAGCCTCATTTGCTGGGATCACGTGACTTGGCGAGTTTGCTACAAATAACTGGTTCGAAACAAATGATTATCAAATGTTTTGAAGCCTCACGACTTTAAAAGCAAGCAGTTGTGAAATCTACGTGTGGAAGTCTTTCACCTTTACGCGAAATGCTCGATGATCATATTAAAAATACTGGATTTCGCCCCACGGGAAAATTTGCCGAAACATGGTAAAAAGTGACTGTGCCTTAACTGTTTACAACACAAATTGTCTTTCTATTAGCTTTTATCACATATATCTAGTTATCGGTGTGGGTGAAAACGTTGCAAAATGCATATTTGTCAACTAGGATTTTTATTAGGTCATAAACTTGTCACTATAGGATACAGTCAATGCACATCTATGGAAGCCAGTTTCCGCCGATAAATAAAAAATAAAACAAGGTAATTGAGACCTTTTATCTCAAAATTCTGACTTTATAACTCGCAATTATAAAGTCAGAATTTTGAGATAAAAAGTCTCAATTACCTAGTTTTACCTTATTTTATTTTGACTTTTATAAAAAGTCAAAATTGTGAGTTATAAAGTCAGAGTTGCAAGATAGAAACTCGCAATTGTGAGTTATAAAGTCAAAATGGCAAGTTATGAAGTCAAAATTGCGAGTTATAAAGTCAGAATTGCGAGTTTATGACGTTTTTTTCTCGGAAAATTGCGAGTTTTTATATCTCACAATTCTGACTATTTAACACAACTGTGAGAAAAAAAGAAAGTCAGAATTGCGAGATGTAAATTCGCAATTGTGAGAAAAAAACTCAGAATTGTGAGATAAAAAGTCACAATTACCTTGTTTTATTTTTTATTCAGTGGTGGAAATGGGCTTCCATACACATCTCAAAATAACTGTTAGTGCACAAAAAAATAGAGAGAAAAAATGTCCTGTCTAAGCAAAATGCTAAAATTTCTGAACATTTGCTCAAGGCAGTGTGAGTTTGTTCACTTCTGACATGGACTTTCTTAGACACTACATGCCAAAGTCAATTTGATTTCCAGTAGAGCTGCTCATGTTTCCCCACTGAGACAACAGCGGTGTGACTGAAACATGAACTGCTATCACAGAAGAGCATTTTATAAAAGCACCCCGTGATGAGGATTCCTCCTCATTAGTGTGATCGTGCGAAAACAGTGTTACGGGTGCAACAAGCGTCTTTGAAATGTGCTTCATACATCATTAAATCTAAATCACTAGTGTTGCTTTTGAACTTTGTTGCCTGACTGTTTGTGGAAAAACAATAAATAATGAATAATAAATAAATAAATGAAGACACAGACCAGACAGCCTTCATAAGTGGATAAGGTCGTTTTTATATTTGAAATGTCATATTTTATTTAGATGACTTTTTCCGTCACTGTAGCACAGGACTCATGTTAGTTTAAGATGAAGCAGACGCAGCAAGAGAAAGACAGAAACTTCTCTCCACAGATATGCCGTGGGGTCCAAAAGAGTGAAAAAAGACTCTGTTTTAATACATTTTCATTACAAATCATACTCAGCAACACAATTTGAGTGATGAATAAAATCTGTACAAAAATAACATAAACAATGTCACTCGTTAACTTTAGTTATCTGGCATTTTATATTTATTAATTAAATTTGATTGTTAATAATTTATTTTACATTTCTAAAAGCTCCAATTTTTAATTGCTAGATTTTAATAGAAAATAAAATTTCCAGGTTTTCACTGTGGTCTCTTACTTTTGAAGCTCACTGCTTTTCATTTCAAACCTGAAACTGCTGTGGGATGAAAGCTATGGCATGAATAGCTCAGAAGGTGTTTGCTTTTCTCTCTTTTTAGTACATTTAAATCTTGCAGTACATACCATTTAATATCTCAGTGGGTTAATTCATGGATTAGCCAAATGATTACAAGCAAACCAAGCCTAAGCATAATGAGTTAGTAATGCCTACGCAGAGGATTTTGTGAAATCAGGTTGCAACTCTTAGACACAAGATGATATTAGTTTCATTCAACTCTGGACTTGTTAATTGCCTGGAGGCTGTGGAAATGTGTTTTACAGTTTGCATTTTAAAAAATGCAGTGCAAATATTTATTTTCATGTAGTTCTTCATGTAAATCTGAAGTATGTAATTTCTGTGCCACTTGCAATACCGAACAGAATTGCAAAAATAATGACTATTCCAATCAAACAGCGTCTTCCATTGGATTCCCATTGCATAGTGGCTTGGAAATAAAACACTTCTTATTTAGTTTTATATAATTAAAAAAAAAAAAAAAAAAAAAAAAAAAAAAAATAATTTAATAGTTCTAAAATCATGTCTGCTATTCAAAATTACATACGTTTATTTGTATTTTAGAACACATCCATGTCTGACATTCCATAAATGGTTACATTGGAGGTTTACTTTGTTAAAAATATCTCATTGTACCTAATTTTTCAACATTGCAAAACCCATATTTGTCAACTATGATTTTGAATCGGTCATGAACTTAAATCAATGCACTTCTCAAAATATATTTTATTGCATGTATTTTACAGTTTGCATTTAAAAAAAAAAAACGCCATACAAATATTTATTTGCATGTAAATCTGATGTTTTTCTCTGCCACTTGCGACCAACCAGAGTTTGGTTTGGTTCCTCTAGTGGCTCAAAAATAAAACACTACACATGTAAGTGTGTGCAATTCAAAAAACATATTTTAATGGTGCTAAAAAACATGTGTCTGTTATTCAAAACTACATATTCTCAACTATTGCTAGGTAAATTTTTATTTGTATATCCATGTCTGACTTTAAGAGGTTTATTTTTGTTGAAAATACCTTATTATGTACTTCAGTTGGACCTTAAGGGCAAATCTACTGTGCCTTCAGCTGGTAACCAGGAGAAACACGAGAGCTTACACGAGACCCAGCACGCGAGCTGCCCACCAGCGGCACGGCATGATTACCCTGCACACAGGCCGACAGCCGTGGTAGTTGTAAGGCCATGGCCAGTAGCCCCCGTGAGGCTCACAAACCCGCTCACAATGGGTGTAACTGCGATCACATTCTGTACAGCAAATGCCACGATGGTCCAGCATGGGATCGAACACCATGTGCCCCTCTGAACCCTCCTGATTCTGCTGGAGAGAGAAGAAAATAAAGATGGTGAGTGGAGCATTGTGTGATTATTTCAGTGGGGCAGCAATTCTGGTGCACTTGGTGCTTGAGATACATTTAAACACTTAGTGTCCGTTCTGTAAACTATACACTTCTGTTCAAAAGTTAGGTGTCAGTACGATTTTTTTATGTTTTTAAAAGAAGTCTTTTATATCCATCTTCATTTATTTGATTAAAAATACTGTAAAATTGTGAAATATTATTACAAAAATACAGGAAAAATTCTGAAATATTATTACAGTTTAAAATAAGTGGTTTATATTTGAATATATTGTAAAATGTAATTTATTCCTGTGTTCAAAGCTGAATTTTCAGCATCATTACTCCAGTCTTCAGTGTCACATGATCTTCAGAAATCATTCTAATATGCTGATTTGCTGCTCAAGAAACATTTCTGATTATTATCAATGTTGATATTTGAAATAGAAATATATTGTAACATTTAAATGTCACGTTTAATCAATATAATGCGTCTTTAATGAATAAAAATATATATATATATTATTCTTTTTATCTTACCCAAACTTTTTTAAGCAGCATAAATGGTTATATTAGATTATAAATAGGTTAAAAGGGCTATATTAAAACCAGCAAAAACTGTTACATTAAAATAGAAAAGAGTTCTTTTAAATTGTAATAATACT
This sequence comes from Cyprinus carpio, assembly GCF_018340385.1. Classification (NCBI taxonomy): domain Eukaryota; kingdom Metazoa; phylum Chordata; class Actinopteri; order Cypriniformes; family Cyprinidae; genus Cyprinus; species Cyprinus carpio. The sequence continues at coordinate 28,555,712 of NC_056580.1, read as the reverse complement.
TAATTGTAAAAATAATTCACAATATATTTTTACTGTATTTTTGATCAAATAAATGCAGCCTTGGTGAGAGAGGAGACTTAAAATTCTATGCATTACTTTAATAATGAAGGCACTGCTCACATGATAAGGGTTTTCAGGGTTATAATCGGGCCCCGTCGGCCGCTCATCTTCTCTGGCTGAACTCGTGGAGTTTCGACGTCTCGTCTGTTGTCGATTTAATCCACCTGTACTCTGCCGTCTCGCTCGCGTCACACTTCTTCTCTTCCTCAGAGCTTCAGAAACAGCCAGCAGAGACCGAGAGTGAAGATAAGCAGCATTAAAGAGCGAGACATTTCTGAGCTTCAGATGGGAATCACCGCCTCATTCACAAATGTCACGGTCAGTGTGTAATGACCACTGCATAACAGTTTTGCATTAAATATCCCACCTGGGATCAATAAAATGTGTGCATTTGTATCTAAAAAAAAAACATGTTTATGTGCTGTATGAACCCAGCTAGCAGGAAATGTTCTCCAAACGTTCCGGGAAGGTCCTCTTAAAGTTATAAACATTTTCCAGTAACATTAATAGGCGTTCATTCAAAATTATCAGTTCTTAAATAATATTCTTAAATGTTAGCACAAAAATGTCATTTATACATTGTTCATGTATGGATTATTATTATTTATTTATTTATTTATTTTCTGAAAAGTTTAATTTGGACGTTTCTCTAATATTTTTTTTTTTTACCACTTTTCAAAAGTTCAACATTCAAAAAGTAATGTTACAGTAATGTTTTTAAATGATAAAATGGAACGTTCCTTTAATAACCTTTGCATGTTATTACTTGTTTCAGAACATTCAGAGAACATTCAGAAGTAACGTTCCCATAATGTTTGTAAAATGACAAAATGGAATGTTCCCCTAACGTTCACATAACAAACAAAAACATTCAGAAATAATGTTTTCATAACTTTATGGGAACGTTAGCAATACGTTCTTAGAACATACTTTTTTGATAGACGGATATCTCGTCTTTAAAAAATGTTCTGAAAATGTTTGCACAAAATATTATTTATACAGTATTCATGGGACGTTTTATTTCTGAAACATTTTAGTTGGATGTTCATCTAACGTTTTTTAAATGTCACTATTTGTTTTAGAATTTTCAGAGAACTTTCAAAAGTAACATTCCTATGATGTTTGCAAAAGCATAAAATGGAATGTTCTGTATAACCAAAAACATTTTAAAAAAAACTGGCCATTTTGAATGTTCAGAGAACATTCAGAAGTAATGTTTTCATAATTAATGGAAAATGTTTTGAGAACGTTTTACCAATGTTCCCATTAAGTTCTGAATGTTCTTTGAATGTGATGGAAACATTCCATTTTTATATTTGTGCAAACATTATGGGAACGTTACTCTGCAATGTTCTCTGAATGCTCTGAAACAAGTAGTAACATTTAAAAAACATTAGATGAACTTCCAACTGAAACATAAAAAAAAAATTAAAAAAAATTTGCAAACATTTTGAGAACATTATAAAAGACCAGATCACTTTGAATGAAAGTTTTGTGTTACTGGAAGAACATTTGTTCATAACTTTGAGAGAACCTTGCCAGAACTTTCTGAGAACATTTCCTGTTATCTGTGATTGGCTTGATGAATGGCATTATACTGCTCATACTAAACTATTAATCGTACAATAAAGATCAATACAACTTGAACTCCATCACTGCTGTTCATGTGGTGCAGGTTTATTGATGGAAATCAAATGAAACACCTCTGGAGTTTGCAGGATGATGCCAGTGAATGGGAAGGTCTCCGCAGAATCTCAGGATATCAGGGCTCAGAAAACTGATGTCCTTCAGTGGTTCTTCAGATGCGATCCAGACCAGAGACCCCACATCAGGTTTCACCGCCACAGCATCGTCCTCCTTTCAGTAATTACAACAGAACTCTGAAACCTGAAACTTCCAGACTAATTTTTTTTAATACAATCATGTTATGGACAGACAGACAGACAGACAGATAGACAGATAGACAGATAGATAGATAGATAGATAGATAGATAGATAGATAGATAGATAGATAGATAGATAGATAGATAGATAGATAGATAGACAATTCATACTTTTCTTCTCATAATTATGAGTTAATATTATGAGTTTTTATTTATTTTTAAATCCTGTGGCGTAGATGGGCTAGCAGAATGGATAGAATAGAATAGAATAGAATAGAATAGAATAGAATAGAATAGAATAGAATAGAATAGAATAGTCGACACCACAACTATAACAATAACACCAAAGAGGAGCAATATCATTGAAATCATTTTCACTTTTTTTTCAGCTGATGAATGACAGAATGTTGACAGCCAATCAGAATCCATTCTACTTTAAAAAGCTTGAGTATTTGAAGTGGCAGACAACAAAAATGCAGTGGGCGCTTGTAATAAACAGAACGTAATCACACGTTAGTGTGGACGCTATGTTAATTGTTGTCTTTATAATTATCATTTTCAGTGTATATGGCTTTTAACACATTGATCCTGACATAAAAGCATTAGCTCAACCAATGACATGAGTTTGGGGGCGGGGCTATCAGTTTGACAGACAGCAGATGGGGGCGTGGCCAGGAAACAGGTATTAAATTCAGTTTATTGATGCTGATGGTGCCGAAATTACACACTAAGCTTTAAGTAAACAGTTTGAGAGGAAAAAAATCTGTGAGGAGTTTAATGAGAAAGTTTCTACCCAGGCACAATTACAGCTAATTACATTTAATTTAGCTTGACACACGTTTTCCGCCAATTTAGTCTCATTTGTGTATGCATATTCATTTAGCAGATGCTTCTATCTGAGGTTTGTGAAACATGATGGACATGTAGAATTATTTCAGCGGGACTATTTTTAGGCATCATCAATTTCATTCATATTTCTTCAAAGTGGAATGCAGATATGGCCAAAATAGCCAATGCATAGTTAATGGGTTTTAAGTTAGTTGATGAAACTATATGTAGAATGTGAACTTTAATGGTGATCATGTTGTTTCTCACTTCAGAAAGTTCAGATCTGACTTGTGATTTGATGTAACACTTCTCTTTTCCAGGAAACTTGACTGCTGTAATGCCCTGTACACGAGAGGAAATAATGGAGTTATTTCATGAACACCTCTGAAATGAGATGAACAGGTTTATTATGTGCTACTTACAGCTGTAAAGTCTTGAACTTCCACAATCTTCGCATCTCCAGCATCTGAATCATCTTCTATCTTTATATCGATGTTGCTGCTGTAGTGAGTGCTGATCGCCTGTCAACACCAACATACCAGGGTTAATGAGTTTTTAAATTAAGCCAGTTTATGCTTAAAACAAGAAAAATATCTGCAAATGGGGTAAGAAAAAGTTAATTGAAAGTGAAAAGAAGATTATTTTTCTTGTGCCACTGGCAGATATTTGTTCTTTTTTTAAGAATAAATTAACTTAATTTCAGCGCAGATAAAAATACTAAGTTAGAAAATAATTTGTTTGCGATGTTCGTTACTTGAAATAAAACAAATATTAACTCTTAAATTAAATTAAATATTAAAACACCCATGTACTAAAATAACTAAAACTGTAAGAAAAACTAATAAACTATACAAACATATTTAAACAATAATAATGATAAAAATGACAAAAACACATAACAAAATAAATGTAAAAAAAATTAACTAATATTAAAATAAATATAAATAAAATATAAAATACTGTTTATTTCGGTTATTATTTCAACAATTTCTTATTTTACTTTTGTTCAACTTGATGTACTAGAATAACTAAAAATACAACATAAATAAAAACACATTTAAAAAAAGACATTTAAAAAACTGTAGTTTTAAAAAATCATATTTTAAATTTTAAGATTACAAATTATATTTTAATATTTAAAAATAAAAATGTAAAAAAAAACAAAATTAATTCTAAAAAGTAACCAATTTTAAAATGAATAAATGAATATGAATAAAATAAAATAAAATATTTAATCTAGTTGCTAAGGCAACATTTCTCATTTAGTTTAACCCTATTTACTACAGTAACTAAAACTAAAACTGAAATAAAAATGAATAAAAACTAGATAGACATAAAAACTAAAACTACTAAAACTAAAACAAAATTACTAAAACTTTAACCAAATATTTAAATGAAAATAATAAATATAAAACTAAAAAATTAAAAATACTAAAAACGGTAATAGTCTCTCAGTGATCCTAAAATTACACTGCAACGTACAAATATTACATATTTTACTCTAGTGGTTTTCATCAGGGAGAAACAAAGCTAAATAGAAATAATAAAACTAATGCATACTTGTGAAAAGGAGGAGAAAATGCTTCAAAATAGAATAATTTCTTAAAAATAATAATTTAATGTAATGTGTGACTTTTTTTTTTTCTTTTGTACATTAATCAGTTTTGGGTCTCCACTTAATCTGAGTCTTGAAGCAAACCTACTGTAGGTGAGAACCACTGATTAAATCCATATACAACATTTAAATGTGCAGTATTCCAGCAGGACGTTAGCGTACGGGTGCGGCTCTTACTGACCATTTGTGTTTGTGTAGTAAGTGATGCATGCTGATCTGTTTGCAGTGTTAACACTGCATGATTATAACCCAGCACACAGACCTCTTTGTTTGCCATCTTTAACCTGGTGGATTTTTTTGAAATACCAGAGGTGCCTGAAATCAATGCACACTGATGGCTGCTAATGCAAACACGCCGCTGCCTGCTTCATTGATAATTCATGACACTTTGCTGAGACAAACTGCAATTTAAATATTCTCATTCAGGCTCATTCAATATCGACACGTCTGCACTATTGCATCAGGATGCATTTTAGAGAAACCGTGTGATTATGCAATGCGGGTTATTACAAATGTATACTTTAAATATAGCAGTGTTACAAAATACCCCTGATGATTGCATGCATGCAAATTAAACCCAAAACACAGAACAATTTGCTCCACATCAAGAAGTACAAACAGTAAAAATGTTTTATTATTACACAGTTTCCATCCGGTTAACTCATCACAATAAATTCAGTCAATCCACTTCGATTTACTTCATTAATAATGAACGGTTTATTGCAGGCACTGCTTTGGTTCGCCTTTAAGGAGTTCAAGTTTTAGTTTTTGTGGGCTGAATTTCATAGATAGATGTAGGAAGTTGCTTCTAATCTTGAGCCAAACTAGTTTAGACCACTGTACAGTCTGGTCTGAGACACTTACTTCTTTCTCGCTGACTTTCCACAGGTAAAAAGCTCCAATGCCTCCAAAAAGAAGCAGAACGGCTCCTGCGATGAAGGCTACGACCGCCGTCTTCTTCAGACGCACTAAGCCTCTGGGCTTCAAGCTACTGTAAGCTATTAAGCACATATTGTTGGAATATAGACAGAATCAAGTATATTAGATGCATAATGTGAAGTTTAAAGATAAAATGAAAGCATCAAGTACCTCAAAAGGAACTTTTTCAGATGTTTCCTCCATGATGTTCTCACGTCTACTGAAAGCAGAGCTTTGTGACTTGGTGTAGCTTCTCTCAAGTTTCTATGTCATGTACTGGTGAGAGAGAGAGGAAAAATTCGGGGAAAATAAAACAGGGTCCCGGAGGAAACCCAAGACTGGAATTCCTCTCTGGGGCTTTTCTGTGGCCTGAGTAAAACAGTGCTGAGACTATTCATGCACATTTTGACTGAATTTGTGTAAATTGACAGGCAAAAAGAGACCCGGTATACTTGAATTCACCGTAGTAAATCCATGGGATGCTTTCCAAAGCAACATTTATAGTTCAGTTCAACAAAGTCAAGTAAGGTACTTTAGTTTTACTAACGCTGGATCTGTATAAGATCTAATTTATGAACACTAGAAGTCACAAAACACTTTTTTATGACTCCTTTGCATGAAGGATAACAGTAAACTGATTAAATAACACAAATGTTACAGTGATGAAAATATGTGACACACATGAAAACTCTTCTTTGTCAATCTTTTTTCATTATGAACATTCGTCAACCAGCTTCATCAGGTGCATCATGGGATGCTTTTTAACACTTTTGAAGGAGAAACATGCGTGATATAAACTAAAACCATTAAAAACATTTTACTTTAAATATATATTAATAATAAAAATATATTTTTTAAAGTTTTTATTTATTTTTTAATTTCAGCTATTTGGTAGGGCAATAATTTTTACTTTTATTTAGTTTAACGTACTATAATAATTGATGATAATAAATGAAATGAAATTTTAATTTTTTTAAAGTGTTGTATAATAATAATATAATAATACAAGCAATAATACAAAATAACTAATAAAAAAGACAAAAGCACGGGGAAATGTGTATAAATTTTTAATTAAAATGACGACAGAGAATATTATAACAAAAAATGCAAAAAATGAATATTATTATTTTTAATTTTATATATATATATACTTATATATATATATAATAGTATCTCTGTGATACTTTTATTACAATGCAATTTTAAATTTTATGATTTAAATTTTAAAAGTTATGTTGTGTATTGTTTATTTTAAGCCAATATTCAAGAATTTAAGCAGAAGCCTTTTAGATCAAATATTTTTTAGATAAACTGTGTCTTTTTACTGGATTTGACAAGGATACAAATCATTGTACACCTTTTTTTCCTCATGTTTTAATTTCTTAAAGTAGATTATTGCTCTAGCAAAGGCAAGGTTATGGGTTCGATCTGCAGGGAAAGCAACTGATAGAATATTAATGTGTAACTTGAATGAAATGTAAGTCGCTTTGGATAAAATCATCAGCCAAATACACAAATGTAAATGTAAAAAATAAATAACTTGTTCAGTCTAAGTAAATATTATAAAAGTGGTAACATTTGTAGCTTTAAAAACATTTAAAATGTTTGTTGCAGTTTGTTATTCATTTAACCGTGTTAATATAATGCAATTAGAAATTTTATGACAAAATTCAATTGTAAGCACAAATTATATTTGTCTATAAAGCTAAGGTTCAAGTTTTTATTTAGAAGCCTTTAGATTAAAAAAAAATTTAAGATCATAAATTGTGTCCAACCTTTTGACTGTTTTTTTTTTTTTTTTTCCGGGGATGCAAAACATATGTTTCCTGGCAACTGCAACTGATAGAATATTAATGTGTAACTCGAATGAAATGTAAGTCACTTTGGATAAAATCATCAGCCAAATGCACAAATGTAAATGTAAAAAATAAATAACTTGTTCAGTCTAAGTAAATGTTATAAAAGTGGTAACTTTTTTCGATTAAAAAAAATGAAATTCAATGTTTGATTGTGTTTTTTACTTTTGTTAATCATTTTAAATTTTTTTTTTATGAAAGAAATGTATGTAGGTTTTGTATTTATGATAAAAAAAATTAAGATCAGTAAGTTTACATAAATTATGTACAAAATAATGTACAAAATAATTGTAAATTTTACCGTAAATTATTAGTTTTTAAGATCACAAATTATGTCGAAAATTCTGACTGGTTTTGTCAAGGATGAAAAACATTGTAGATTTTACCATAACTTATTTTATTTCTCATGTTTTCATTTCTTAAAAAGAAACCTGTGCAAGTAAACATTATAAAAGTGGTAACATTTGTAGCTTTTAAAAAATGACATTTAATGTGTTACAGTTTGTTACAGTGTGACAAAAAAAAGTGACTTACAAACACAATCACATTTTTATCATCCAAAACATGCTATGAAAAAAACAACAACAACAACAACAACAAAAAAAAAACAGGTAATATTGTTAAATGTTGATTTTGTATTTTGTATATATAAATGATGTATGGTGTGTAAAGTATGTATATTACAGTGTATTGTATCAGGCTTCTGTAAATCTGGCGGGACTCTCTGTGGTGATGGGTTTGGTGGAGTGTGTGAAGACTTGCACATCTATATTCTGTGAGTCTTGTCTCCGCTGTGACTGTGGAGAGCAGATGTGAATGTAATCGTACTGACTCTGCTGATCTTCTGTAAGGCTGTGCAAGGCCACGCTTCTGTTGGTCTGCGTGTCGTAACTGCTCCTCTGAAGCGTGGCCTGTGAGCACGGCCTCGTCCTTGAGAAGGTCGAGAGATGTCTGTTATTAATGCTCCCGCTGGTTCTGCTGACAGACGGGCTCCAGCATCTGTCTGAGTGACCCAGGATCCTGCACTCGCTGGTGCAAGCCCACAGACCTGAGGAAACACACTCCGTTCAGGACTCTTACACAATTGCCACAGAATAAAAACAAAGGTATTGCAACTTTTTAGCTCACAATTCTGATTTATATCTTAATTAAACTTCAGTCCATTCCAATCAACAGCAATTGAGTTTACATCTCGTAATTTTGACGTTTTTCTCAGATTTCTTAGTTCACATCTCGTAATTTTGACTTTTTTTCTATGAATTCTAAGTCTACATCTCATAATTTTGACTTTTTTTCTAAGAATTCTTAATTTACATCTCACAATTTTTTTCCTTTTTTTTTTAACGAAATTCTAAATTTACATCTCGTAATTTTTTACTTTTTTCTAAGAATTCTTAATTTACATCTCGTAATTTTTACTTTTTTTATGAATTCTAAGTTTACATCACGTAATTTTTTATTTTTTTCTAAGAATTCTAAGTTTACATCTCGCAATTTGTACTGTTTTTGTACTTTTTTTGTGAATTCTAAGTTTACATCTCGCAATTTTTACTTTTTTTTGAATTCTAAGTTTTTTGATTTTTCTTTTTTTCTAAGAATTCAAGTTTACATCTCATAATTTTGACTTTTTTCTAAGAATTCGTTGTTTACATCTCGCAATTTTTAATTTTTGGGAATTCTAACTTTACATCTCATAATTTTGATTTTTTTTTCTAAGAATTATTAATTTACATCTCGCAATTTTTACTTTTTTTGTGAATTCTAAGTTTACATCTCATAATTTTGACTTTTTTCTAAGAATTCATAGTTTACATCTCGTAATTTTGACTTTTTTCTAAGAATTCATAGTTTACATCTCGTAATTTTGACTTTTTTACGAATTCTAAGTTTACATCTCGAAATTTTGACTTTTTTTCTAAGAATTCTAAGTTTATATCTCGCAACTTTTACTTTGTTCTACAAATTCTTAGTTTACATCTCGTAATTTTGACGTTTTTTTCTAAGAATTCTTAATTTACATCTTGTAATTTTGACTTTTTTTTCTACAAATTCTTAGTTTACATCTCGTAATTTTGACTTTTTTCTAATAATTCCAAGTTTACATCTCATAATTTTGACTTTTTTCTAAGAATTCATAGTTTACATCTCGTAATTTTGACTTTTTTACGAATTCTAAGTTTACATCTCGAAATTTTTACTTTTTTACGAATTCTAAGTTTACATCTCGAAATTTTTACTTTTTTTCTAAGAATTTTAAGTTTACATCTCGTAATTTTTACTTTCTTCTACAAATTCTAAGTTTACATCTCGCAATTTTTACTTTTTCTCCATGAATTCTAAGTTTACATCTCGTAATTTTGACGTTTTTTTCTAAGAATTCTTAATTTACATCTCGTAATTTTGACTTTTTTTTCTACAAATTCTTAGTTTACATCTCGTAATTTTGACTTTTTTCTAAGAATTCCAAGTTTACATCTCGTAATTTTGACTTTTTTCTAAGAATTCTTAGTTTACATCTCGTAATTTTGACTTTTTTTCTACAAATTCTTGGTTTACATCTCGTAATTTTGACTTTTTTTTCTACAAATTCTTAGTTTACATCTCGTAATTTTGATTTTTTTCTAAGAATTCCAAGTTTACATCTCGTAAATTTTGATCTTCTTTTTTTAAGAATTCTTAGTTTACATCTCGTAATTGTGACTTTTTTAAAGAATTCTTAGTTTACATCTCGCAATTTTGACTTTTTTTAAGAATTCTTAGTTTACATCTCGCAATTTTGACTTTTTTTAAGAATTCTTAGTTTACATCTCGAAATTTTGACATTTTCTAAGAATTCTTAACTGACATCTCGGAATTTTTTACTTTTATTTCTAAGAATTCTTAGTTTACATCTCATAATTTTTATTTTTTTTAAGAATTCTTAGTTTACATCTCGCAATTTTGACTTTTTTTTAAGAATTCTTAGTTTACATCTCGAAATTTTGACATTTTCTAAGAATTCTTAACTGACATCTCTGAATTTTTTACTTTTATTTCTAAGAATTCTTAGTTTACATCTCATAATTTTGACTTTTTTCCTAAGAATTCGAAGTTTACATCTCGTAATTTTTACTTTTTTTAAGAATTCTTAGTTTACATCTCGTAATTTTTACTTTTTTTAAGAATTCTTAGTTTACATCTCATAAATTTGACATTTTCTAAAAATTCTTAATTGACAAAAAAAATTCTTAATTTTTTCTACAAATTCTTAGTTTATTTCTCGTACTTTTTACTTTTTTTTTCTCCGAATTCTTAGTTTACATCTCGTAACTTTGACTTTTTTTCTACGAATTCTTAGTTTACATCTGGTAATTTTGACTTTTTTCTAAGAATTCTCAGTTTACATCTCGTAATTCATTGTGACTGAATAATTGTGACTTTGTTCCCTGCAATTTATATTGATTTCATGTCTCACAATTCAGATTTTTGACTGCGTCTTTGTCTGCTTCATTGCAACAGTTTTCTCAAGCATACAAATGATCACAGTTGTGTAAGACTTACTTTCTAACTGTATAAAAATAAACTACAACCATCTCCTCTCTAATTAGTATAAGATTAGTATATCAATGCTCCAAATGCTCCAATAATTCTTTGTTTTGCATCAGATCCTATTTTCAAGTAGTTTTGATGTTTAAGTTGATGTGGAGGTGTGTGTGTGTGTGTGTGTGTGTATATATACACACACACTAAAACAAATATTACTGTATATAGATATATACATTTTTTAAAATTATTGTTGTTTTTGTTGTTGTTGTTGTGTGTATTCTGCTAAAAATATTAAATATATTATTATTTTGAACATTGATACTTTAATATATATATAATAAATAGTGATGAGTTGATTCTCACCTTTATATGAAGTGTAGTCTTTCTTGAGGCCTTCACTGATGTCAGAATCACTGTCATTAACATCACTGTCTCCTTTTCCACTGTCTTTGCCGCTGATCTGTGGGTCTCTGACTGCGATGGTCATCATGGAGTTTCCTTTCCATACCGTGATGGGTCGAGCATTGTCTTTACCATAACCAGGCAAAGTGGAATATCCCTGTGAAAACACAAGAACGAAAACTCATCCTCTCTATTCTTCTGGAACGACATGAAGGTGAGTAAATAATGACAGATTTTTCATTTTGTTGATGAACTATTAAACCTCTGTTACTGTTTTCTAGCCCGTTCACACAAAGCTCATTTTTTCAGTCTGCACTGTTTTTTGTTGGTATACTGTATATACACATGCATCACACAGATGTCTTTGTTGCACTGCACACTTGTTTTATTTCTGCATCTCTTGCCATGAACCTATTTAATTTAAAGACAGCTTATATTTGGTAAAACACATTCCATTGCAGTCCTTCTAGCTGTTTTGTAGCACGTGACTTGTTTTTTTAAGATGTTAAAATCAGCTTTTAAAATACCCCTGTGATCTGTCACATTGCTTTGTGCTATTTTTTATTGGTCGTCTATTTACTAATAGCTTTTGGCCATTTAGTCACATCTCACATCTCGCCTTCCGCTGTAAGCGTTGTGTTTTTAAAAAATCCCATTTTAAAATCAGCCCTTTAGTCATTGCATCATATCTCTCTGTGTTTTTCAGTGTTTCACACCATGAGTTGTATGTTTATAAGACAACATGTCAACTTAAACACTGATTGACCTATTTTCTGTTCTGCTCCTTTGCATCAGTCTCCTATATTTATTTAATCATTCCTTCCTTCCTTCATTATATTTTGGCCTATTTTCATGTGCATCAGACAGACATTTTTGGTTGTTGCATCACATTTTTTATTTTTTTCATTTTACAATGTGAGCATTGCATTTTTAACATTGCCAGTCAGAAAGCTCTCGGATTTCATCAAAAACATCTTAATTTGTGTTCTAAAGATTAAGTTTTGTGTGCTTTTGTCCTTTTTGTTAATTTCAAGTAATTAAAATGCTTTTTTATGTTTTTAGATTTTAGTTGCCTATGATAACCCTAAATTGTAAAATAATGTGTATCCCAATCCTTCAGTTCTGTTGTAATCATGTTTGCTCTTTTGCACCATTTTATTTACTGTTGCAAACTTATCAGATGGACGTCTATGGGTGTTGCATTGCATCTCATTATTTTTCGCTGTCATTCTGTCAGCATTTTTTGAAAAATTCTTCTTTTATGTACATATACAGTATGTGAGATCTTTGTTCACTGTGTTGTGCAAAGTACACATTTTAAAAATGTGTTTTGTCCCATTCCTTTGAGTTCCATCTGCACTGTTTTGCATTGGCCTGTACTCTTGCGTCATTAGCATTGCATATAGAGCCCTGGGTTCTGTTCAGCTGTGCTCTGTCTAGCTGTTTTTCAATGCATGTCCTGTGTGAATGGCCCCTCATATACACACACACAAAAAGAAACAGTCACCACTTACATCTATTTCCCCCGCCACACTTCTATATTTGCTCTTGAAGGTCTGTGGGGTTTCGTTAAAAACTTCAGCAGTTGCCTGCACGCTGTTGTGTAGTTTTTCAGGCGTGCCGATGACGTTCGTGGAGTGAAATGCATGCGTGTCGAACACATTGGCCGTCTGGCTGGAGATCATTGACACGGCGTTGTGCTCTTTAGCGTAAGGAATATCCACCGCGTCAGGGAGGTCAGCTTGTCTCTTCTGACCGTTTTTGCGACTTTTGCATAGTATGAACGATAAAATAGCCAAAAACAGCAACGAGGAACTCGTCAAAGCCAAGATTAAAATAAGCATCCATTGTTTTGGTTCGCCGTCCTCTCTTTCATCGTAGAAATTGCCATTTGAGGGCACAGACTCGGTTAGGGTGAAATGAATCGTAGCTGTTGAGGTTAGCGACGGGTGACCGTTGTCGTTAACCGTCACTAAGACTTTCCATAAGTCGTACTCGTCGTAAGGGATTTTGTGGTTGATATATATTTCCCCCGTATTCGGATCGATGGCGAAACCCAAATCGCCTCCGTCGTAGAGTTTGTAAGTGAGCTCTGCGTTCAAACCGGTGTCTGAATCTTTCGCCGCAATTCGGGTCACGATATAACCGGGCGGCGCGTCTCTGGGAAGCTGAATTTCGGCAGATCCGTTGACGAGAGGCGGTTGCGTTATCGAAGGCGTGTTGTCATTCTGATCGACTATATTGATAATCAGTACAGCGTTGCTGTGAAGTTGAGGCCATCCTCGGTTCGGTGGCTGGACTGGAAGCGATGGTGGAGCTTCTTGGTTTCTTAGTTGATTGTTTGTTTTGAGTGAGTGATTCCCCGCTTGATTCATAATAGCAAACCTTGAAATACTGTTAGTGTCCGAGTCAAAAAGCTCATAGGTTATTTCCCCGTTAAGCCCCGAATCCTGATCGCTGGCTAAAATCGTGGTGATGTAGGTACCTGGGAGTTGATTCTCCTCAATGAAACCTTCATATATCTTAGCACTGAATGTCGGCGCATTGTCGTTGACATCCGTTAGCCGTATAATATAATGAGTTACCGTGCGTAACGGCGGTACGCCGAAGTCCTCAGCCACCACAGTTAAATTATACTCCGGGATCTTCTCTCTATCCAAGGGTGCCATTGTGACTATCGTGTAGCTCCCTTCATACGCTCTTTTAAGCCTGAAGTTTCCATGTCCGCCGTTCAGAGTGCAGCTCACTTGCCCGTTCGCTCCAGTGTCCTTGTCTCTGATGCTGATTAAAGCCACCATGATGTCTGGACCTGTAGCTTCGCTGACATGCGCAACACCGTCTGTTACTGACGTGATGGACGTGAGGATGATTTCAGGCAGGTTGTCGTTCACATCTCTGATGTTGATGATGATTTTGCACACGGAGGGCACCGGATTGTTACCTAAATCGGTGGCTTGCACGTCGATCTCATACGTGGTCTCGTCTTCATAATCCACAGGGTTTTGCAAAGTCAAATGTCCTGTTTTATAATCCAGTTTAAACAGTTGTCTGATCTTTTTTGTGACTTGTTTGCCAAATTCATACACGACCTGTCCATTGAGACCTTCATCCGGGTCGACGGCGTTTAAGTCTAGCAGAAGTGAATCAACAGGGGTGTCCTCTGGCACATCCACAGAGTAATGGCTGTGGTCAAACAGCGGGCTGTTGTCATTAGCATCCTTCACTTTGATGGTGACATTAGTGGCACCGCTTTTCGCGGGATGCCCGCCGTCTGCCGCCACGAGTTTGAGCGCGAAAAAAGCGCGGGATTCTCGGTCGAGCTCTTTGACGAGCACCAGCTCCGCATATTTAACCCCATCCACTCGCGTTACGACATCGATGCTGAAGTGAGTGTTCTCGCTCAGGTGGTAGGTTTGGATAGAGTTGGAGCCCACGTCCGCGTCCTCGGCGGCGTCCAGCGCGATGCGCGTCCCCAGCGCCGCGCTCTCGGAGATCTCGATGGTGCACTCGGCGCGCGGGAACTCCGGCGAGTTGTCGTTCACGTCCAGCACCTCCACCTCGACGTGGAAGAGCTCGAATTGCTCGGCGGACACGAAGGCGACGTCGAAAGTGATTACGCACCGCGGGTTGCGCTTGCAGACGCGCTCGCGGTCGACGCGCTCCTCTACCGTCAGCCTCCCGTCGCTTTCCCTGAATCGGATGAAGGTGCCGGTGGACGGGCTCATGAGCTTAAACCTGATGCCGGGGAAAGTCCTGCGCGTTTTGTCCGGGGTCCAGGTTACATTGCTGGCTAGAGTTCCGATGACCGTCGGCGGGCGAACCTCCTCATATATCTTATACCTCACCGTCCGTTCCTCAGACACGACCTGTGACAGCAGCGAAACGCAGACGACCGTGACTCCAAGTATCCGCGCGAACAGAAGTCCTCGCTCCATTTTCAGCGCACCTGAGCGCGGAGAGAGTCGCCGCGAGTCCCGCCGTTCATCAGGTTCTCTCAACTGAAGAGCGAGTCACTTCTTCTGCGTGCGGCTTCTTCTCTGACCCCTCCCGCGACAGACAGACACACACACACCAATGACATTTACAATGGCCAACACACCTTCACACAAGTCTGATGCACGCGGGAACGAACGCGATATTCAATGCATTTTGAATGGAATTGAAGAGAATATTCAGTAGGACTCGGGCATTGTGCGCGCGCGTGGGGAGGGTTACAGGACAAAGAAAAAGACATTTCGTTGTCTTTCTCCTATTTGCATGGACAGGAAAGGGCACTGATTTTAATGCATTTGCAGTAGAGACATGAAAGTGTCCTTATTATGAATATAAATATTATTTAAATATATATTGACATGACCTAGGCTAATTGGAGTCTGTTTTTAAAAAAATACAGGTTCTGAGTTTGCATAGAACCTTAAGATGTTTTCAAATGTGGACTGAATTGCCATTGTCTGAGAAAGGGGACGGTGACGTGACATTTCTGTCCTACAAATATCTTTGAATCATTTGGATGGGCAGCACGTAACACTGATTTTGTCCAGTGCACATAGTATTTTATTTAGCAGATTGTCCTGCGGTGTGACGGTGTACTGTGTTGTGTAGTGTAATGCGTTGTTGAGGAATGTGGATAGAAATGCTATTTATTGCAATGGTTGCACTACATTTCACTCTAATGTACAATTTTGTCACCCATTCTTGACTCCTGTGGAGTAACTCATAAAATCTCTTTGTAAATGTGCATCCTTGAAAATGTGGCTCAACAGGACGCAAGTAAGATATAGTTTTCCAAACTTGTAAGTTAAGAAGAAGAAAAGTTCTGCCTCCTGCTATTCTTTTAAGGCCTGTTTAACTCCCTCCACGCTCATATATTAAGTCCTGTGGTGTTACACCTCCCAAAATAGCCGAATCCCTTTAAACTTCATCTAAAAGTACTTTAACAGCATTTTCAGATTGTCTTATTATTATTTATGTGCGTTGAGTTTTCACAGCCTCATTAATTGAGAGACTACAGGGGATGTGTGCTTTATAAAAAATAATTTGTCACACTGCAGGGACATAGAAATGAAAGTGAAAAGTTGATTAAAAGTGGCGGGGGAATAAATTCACTTTTCCACATTCTCACTATCTGTCTGCCAATCTGTCTCATCCGTCCATCTCTTATCACAAATCTCTCTCTTTGAAAGCATAACTATAATGTATTCATCTTTAATTAATATATATAAATATTGTCTGACTGGTTGGTGAGAGTCTATACAGAGGAGTGTGTATCTCTCTGGTTTTTTTGGGCTTTTTTTAATCTGAGAATTTTGGTGTGATATCTGTGAAGTGCTTCTAAATATTCCATGAATTTATCGTACGCACCTATAAAATTTATTCCAAACATTCCAGATTATATTTCGCAGAAAGCACTGTATTTCATTGGAAGTTCAGGGCAATCTTTTGTGCTTTCAAATGAATCCAAGGAGCTGAAAAGAGCTTTTTGTAGGGGGGAAATGCTGTGCAACTGTTAGAGAGGAGATAGGGATTCCAAATTTATAGTCCGCTCACAGACATAATTCCATTTTTAATAGGATTCTAAATGCATTTGGTTTCAGGGGATATCTTTTTGCATTTTTCAAGTTAGCTAATCACATCCGTCTATGACATGCTTCAAGAAATGGCACGGAAGTCGACACATAAAACTAGGAACGGGCTTCATAAAGCTTTGAAATGGGAATTGGGATATTTTTTTGGCATTTTTGAAGTCTGTTGGTTGATTTGTGCTTCTGGGGGGAGATGATTTTAAGATTCCTTCTGGACACAGTAGAGTCTCTCTCCCGGGGAAACCGAGCCTTTCTGAGAACTGCGTTAAGATTTGCAGAGTTTTTGTGAGATGCCCTTCGGGAATTGTGTGTGCCAGTCTTCAGTGGCAGCTCTGATGATTAAATTGAGAGAAAGAGCGAGAGATAGAAGGAAACTATATCAGTGACCTTTGCCTTATCATCTGTTCCATGTAAACATTTAGTTTCATGGCATTTCATGTCTTGAATTCATGCATTTTCATCTAATACACTGAATACAAGATTGCTTGCCCCTTTTCCTTCTGCACTATAAAAAACTATTTTATTTTTCTTGCCATCCAAGATTAGGATGAGTTTGTTTCTTCATCAGATTTGTAGAAATGTAGCATTGCATCAGTGTCTCAGCCATGGATGCTCTGCAGTGAATGGGTGCCGTCAGAATGAGAGTCCAAATAGCTGATAAAAACATCACAATAATCCTCAAGTAATCCAAAGCACTCCAGTCCATCCGTTCACATCTGGAGAAGACAAAAGATGAAACAAATCCATTGTTTTTAACTTCAAACTGTTGCTTCTGGCTAAAATATGAGTCCATAATTCATAATAATGCTTCCTCCAGTAAAAAAGTGCATCTCCTGTTGTCTCTCACATCAAAATCCAGCAACATACTTGTTTAGAGCTGCTTTTGCTTGTAAACGGTGCTTGATCTGTGCAGATTTCTCTCCTGATTCAGACTAGACCACTTTTTGTTATTATGGATTATTACTACTTTGAATTAGCCTTTAATATTATATTTTCAGTTGTAGTTTTTTTTTTCCTCATAGTTTAAATATTTTTCTTAGTTTTTTTTTTTTTCTTTTTAAGGTTACAACTTTTGTTTTATTTTATTAATATTTAGATTTATTTTTATTTCATCATATTTCATTTATATTTATTTTAGTTTTAGTCCTTTTAGTAATTTAAAATAAAACTACTTAATTTCAGTCAGTATTTATAATTTTCATTTGAGTTTATTAAGTTTAAGATATTCATATAATATTTATATTTTATTTTATTTTATTTAAGCTTTATTTTAATGAACAAAAATGGTTTTAGGTAACAAATAACATCACCAATTAGAGCACAACAGTCATTTCCTGAAGTTAAAGTCCCACTTACAGTCCCCATAAAGAATTTAATATTTTGGATTATGGACTCATATTTTAGCAACAGTTTAAAGTTTAAAAATGTCTTAATGCTGGATATGTTTCATCTTTTGTCTTCTCCAGATGTTAACTGATGGACTGGAGTGCTGTGGATTATTGTGATGTTTTTATCAACTGTTTGGACTCTCATTCTGACGGCACCCATTCACTGCAGAGCATCCATTGTTGAGACACTGATGTAATGCTACATTTCTACAAACCTGATGAAGACACAAACTCATACTAATCTTGGATGGCCTGAGTAAACTTTCATTTTTGGGTGAATTATTCATTTAAGTCATGCATCTGCAGTGGTTCATATCAAATTATACAGTCTATTTAGGATTTATTAGACTCTTTTGTATCAGTGTGACACATTTTGTTGCTCGTTCATACTTCAACCAGCTACCGCCTTCCCACAATGCTTCAATTTTGGTTGTTTTCCTGCAGGCGCTCTTTCTTGGCCGTCTTCCTTTAGCACTAGCCTGACTGTCATCCAATACAGCCTGTGTTCATCTTAGCATTAGCACAATGCTTCACACAACCATCAAGGGAACAAGACCTAAAATGAAAACAAAATCCTAACCAAAGATCTTATTTCATGACTGATTTAAGCGTGGTCTTTCTGACAAGAGTGCAGTGCCCAGTTTGTCGTTTCCTGCATCATTCTATATTAACGAAAGATCCTTAAGTTGACCATAATTAAAGCACCTTATAATGCAGTCGCTGCTTGATCTCACAGTAATATCTTGTTTAACACATACAGTAATATTTTTTAACAGTAACATTGTTACACCTTTAAGAATTCTAGTGCATTGAAACACAATAATCAACCGATTTTAGATGTAACAAGGTTTGTTTTTGTATTTTTGTGTGTTTGAATTTGTGTAATGTTTTTATAATGTACATTATGAATACCTTCATAATGCAATATAGATATAGGCTTAAAGTGTTAATGTATTAACTAACATGAATTTGACTTTGCAGTTGTGTCTGAAAAGATATTACCCTTTTGTAATGTTAGTTCATAAAAACGTTCATGTTCAGGTTCATTCAAAGTATATTAAATAATGTTACCAGATTTGTTAAGTTTTGATCTTAAAAAGGTTTTAGTAAATGTTGAGATTGATTAATAAAATAAAAATTAAATGCATATGTATTTTATGATAAGAAAACCTCTATTGATTAATTTAATTGAATTTTATTTATTATGTATTTTATGTTTTGTTAAATTATATTTTATGTTTTTAAATGTTTTTTATTGTTAGTTTACATTAACTAAATGCTTAATTGATGCTTGTTAAATAACAAATGAAACCTTATTGTAAAGTGTTACCACTTAAAAAAATAAAATAATGAATTAAATTTGCTTGCGTTAAAAAAAAATCATATACCGTTTTTTTTTTTTTTTTTTGTTATATTGTTTTTTTTTTTTTTTTTTTTATGATTACAAATTTTTTTTTTTTGTTACATAATGGTTAATATATATATTACAATAAAAATGGTTACTAAACCATTATGTAGTGATTTTTTTAATAAATTGATTTTTTTATGTATATTAAATTGTGTTTATGAATTGTTATAATAAATATTGTTTTTTACAATAATAAAATAACTACACCTAAATAAATTAAATTGACTACAACATTATGTAGCAACATTTTACTAATGTTTACGTTAATAAAATAAATACAAAACTGTCGTTGCATATATATATAAATATCATATATATATATAGCATAATAGACTTTTTTAAAAACCTGTTTATGATCTTTTAAATAATATTTTTTTACAATAATAAAATAACTACACCATTATGTAGCAAAAAGCCTACATAGTCAAAGCTTGAACCACTGCATTTTACATGCTTTCTCACTCTTCCAGTTTAAATTTATCCTCTTTGTAAATTTTAATGATTATTTGTGTTGGTTATGTGTTTTGTTTTTGGTTTGGTTTTTAGTGTTTTGTTTTGGGTATTTTGTTTTGGGCAGGGGCTTTTCTCTGACTTGAGGAATTCTTGAACCGTCGACTGGAGACGTATACTGTTTGAATGTGTTTTGGAAATGATTTCGGGTTTGATTCGCTGTTGTGTGTGGCTTTAAGCCGTTCGTCTTCATGACTTCGTGTTGTAAGTCTGTGCTGGAAGTCTCTGCTTATTAAAAGAAGAATCAGCCCCTCTGTTGGTGTGTGAAGAGTGTGTTTGTGTGTGTGAAGATCGAAGTTTAATAGGCTTCTGGAAGTTTTTAAGTCTTGCTGGGAAGGTTAATTATAACTTTGATGGAGACATTATAGTTTATTGGTGTTTATATTGGTCCTCTTGTTCTCCTTGTTTCATGAAGCCCAAGGTGTCCTATGTTGTCAGGAAAGATGTATGATCTGAGGATATCTGAGTGAGGAGATGGAGCATTTGCTCGTCACTGTGAATTCAGACTCCACTTCATCACGCCATAACATATTAGACATGATTCTCAGACATGTGGACATGCACTACTGTCAAAAGTTTGGAGTTTTATTTAGTCATGGTTTTTGACATAACATATTAGACATGATTCTCAGACATGTGGACATGCACTACTGTCAAAAGTTTGGAGTTTACACACACCACACACACACCCACACCCAAGTTCTGTCATGAAAACTCTAGTTGGCGCGGCAATAGGCTAATAGGTTCTAAAAAAACCTAATCAGTCTGATATAATGACATCATTCACATGGTGCAGCTGATTGGTTTCTTTTCACACCAGCAGCCAATGAGCTTGCTGCTCAACATTAACATACTCGACTAGTGCTTGCTATAGAAGTTGCTGCATGCTTCAGAAACCCTCCCCCTTCCCCAGCTCCACCTGTATAGATATGCTGCATCCAACTTGGTTTTGGACATGAATATTATTTTCATATTTATCTATGAATAGTTCAGTGACTCAAAACAGAAAAAAAAATCTGATTTATATTTTACTTCCAAATAAATAAATAAATAAAAAATTGTCAGAGTACAGGGTAACTAAAATTAAAATTAAAACAATAAAAAAAAACAATAATTTTTTTTGCTTGAAATAAACATAAACTGAATCAAATAAAATAGAAAAACTTTTTATTTCAGCCAGTTGCAAAAGCAACATTTCTCATTTAAATTTAGTTTAACTTGATATGCTAAAATAGCTAAAACGGAAATAAAAATTTATAAAAACTATATAGACATAGTCTAGATGTTTAGATATTAGTACTGTAAAATAAAACAAAAATACTTTTTTTTTGTTGCAGTGTTCATTACTTAAAACAAATAAAACATTGACTCTGAAACATAAAAACACCCATGTACTAAAATAATTAAAACTAAACTTGAAATAGAAATTAATACAAACTATACAGACATACTTAATAATAATACTAAAAATGAATATAAAATAAAATAATATTTTATTTCAGCTAGTTTCAAAAGCAATATTTATGTACTAAAGTAGCTAAAACTAAAACTGAAATAAAAACTATATAGACATACATATATAGACATGACAAAAGCACAAAACCAAAATGACAACAAAAACTTTATCTAAATTTAAAAATGAAAACGGAAAATATATAAAAAAAAATGAAAACTGGTTTAAATATTAACCAAACGATAATAGTTTCTCAGTGACATATACAATAACACAGCAGAGCAAACAGCAGCTTGTGAATGAGCTTCAGTGGAGAAAGACACTTTTCTGGCCAACCTGGAGCCTTCACTCTCATTTATCAGGCCTGTGAAGCCTGTGTGAAGTCATACGGAGAAGCAGAGGCAGGTTAAGCGTGCGATTCGCTTTCCGCCCGCTGGAACAGAAATCCTTCCCATCCGCACCAAACACTTTGAACTGCGGGAAACAATCCGTGTGTTTGAGACGTTCTCTCTATGCTTCGCTAACGCAGCGGCACACACTTACTCTATTAAACATTTCATGGTGTTCATTCACTGTTCCTGACAGATCTGAGAGCCAAAGCAGAAAGGGACATGGAAATCAAACCGAGTCCCGGCGTTGTCTGTCGAGATTCACAGAACATATTGCAAAGTACAGGCTGCTGCATGAATCCAAATCTGGGTGAGCGGAGTAATGAGAAAATGTTTTTATATGTGTTTTTATTCATAAAGAAGAAAGACAGAGGGTGGATGTGTGTTTTATTTTGATATCAAAGGAGCTGTGTAGTGGAATATTAATGAAAAGACAAGCCTTCGGCTCTCTGGAAACTCTGAAAAAAACAACACAACAAATCAAACACTGAGACACTAATACTATATTTTCCCATTTAATATTTTCTGCATGGCAGAAGAAAACAGCCCTCTTTATCATTCAGCACGACATACACTCGAATATAAATGAGCTATTTGGGTTTTTTTAACGTTCAAAGTGGGTAAACAGGGGAATCCAATAAAAATCAGCCCAACATTAAGTCAACCTGACGTTTCTCTTTAAAGGCTCGATACAAACGTACAGTTTTTCTGCTTGATGTCACATGACTGGAGACACATTAGTCTGCTGGTATTCCTCACATGTAAACATTTGATCTTAGAAAGACTGATATTAGAACAGCACTAGCTACTTATAAGCCTATATCAAAACTGCTGAAGAATTTGGATGTGTTCTAAAACCTAGTGAGCTCCCTACATAGGCAGCTGCCTTCTAAGGGAGCATCCTGACTGATTTAGAACACGCTACATTTGAAACCCAACAGCATGAAAGAGACTCGACTCACACTTGATTTCAGTAAATCTGGGGCATCAGCATAGCTAACAATAAAGAAAAATATCTAGTGCACCAGAATATTGGGTAAAAGTGCATTTTTAAGTCAGTTGAACTTTTCTCTTTGACACTTTTGGTTATTGAATGTTATTCAGTAGTTATATTTTGGACGAATTGTTCACTCGTTTTAATGCATTGATTGATTTCTCTATATGAAGGAAACATGTGATTCTAAATTACTGTATAATTTGCACAGTGTTTGCTTACATTAGAGTGCAAATAGCAATTATTATTATTATTATTATTATTATTATTATTTTTCCCCAAAGGTTATTTTCCAACCCAAACTCACAGGAAACTTAACTATTTTACAAGGTGGTGATTTCTTATGAATACATACACAGTGTTATTTTAGTATAGATACTATTATAGTTTTTATTAATATTTTGACTCTGAATTTTAACTAGGAATTAGTAATTTTAATCTATTTTTGTTTTCATTTTAGTTAAAGTTGTAGTAATCTCATTGTGTTTTTGTTATTTTCATTAGTTATTTTTTTAACTTTGAATTAGTCATTTTTATTTTATTTTACTTTTTTTATATAAATTTAGTAATTTCTTTGCATTTTTGTTATTTGTCATGAATTAGTCATTTTTATTATATTATTATATTATATTATTATATTTTTATATTAAAAAAGTAATTCAGTTATGGGTTTTGGTCATTTTTATATATATAAAAAAATATTTATTTTCAATTAGTAATGTTAATATTTTCCGTTCAATTTAATTTTAGTTACAAATTTTTGTAATTCCATTGTGCGTTTTTGTCATTGTAATATTTTTATTTTTTTAATTGGAATTAGTCATTTTTATATTTTCTGTTCAATTTCATTTTAGTTTAAAGTTTTAGTAATTTCTGTGTTTTTTGTCATTTTTAGTATTTTTTTTTATTTATTTTGAATTAGTCATTTTATATTTTCTGTTTTTCATTTTAATTTACATTAAAAGTTTAGTAATTTCTGTGTTTTTGTAATTTTTAGTGTTTTTTTTATTTTGAATAAGTACATTTTATATTTTATGTTTTATATTTTTTTTTTTTTTTTATTTTTAGTGTTATTTTAATATCATCAATATTATATATTTGAACTAGTTGAATTAGTTTTTGTTTTCAATTTAATCAGAGTTAAAATGTAGTAATTTTGTTGTTTTTTATAATTTCTATTATTTTTTTTTACTTTGAATTAGTCATTTTTATATTTTCTGTTCTCATTTTAATTTGAAAGTTTTACTAATTTAATTTAGTTTTTGTCATTTTTATTATTATTTTTTAAAATATGTCTGTATAGTTTTTACATTTTTAATTCAGTTTTATTTTATTTCAAGTACCATTTTTTTTTTTTTTTTTTTTTTTTTTTTAACTATAATAACCCTAATCACTCCACTATTACTGATTTATTACATTTAGAACAAAAAGCATGCAATGTTTTTAATGCATCATAAGCAAGAAGGATGCTCCAAAAAGGTACTGTAGTATAATTATGCTGCCTTTCTAAGAAATAAGGACAAACTAATAGGTATAGCAGCTATTTATACTAAGAGTAGTGTGTTGGAGTATAAATAGTAAACATCTAGGGCAAATAGATGCTGTTCAAAAAAGGGTAATTAGAAGTAATATGGGGTTCAGAAGAAAGCCATCGACAAAATCCTTTCCTATGCATTGGTAGATGTCACCTATGAGCTGACAATAATAGAGGAGCAAAGAAAAGGAACAAATCTGAATTCTGAATCCAGACCAAACCCTTTTGTATGGCAAAGTCGTTACATTAGCAGATGATTTGAGCACAAATGCGCGGCCAGGTGCCTCATTTAATTGACCTGGCGAAAGATGGAAGGAAATGGCTTCTATCCTGCTCAAGAAGAAAACAGGCAACTTTGTCTGGATGTCAGAATTTGAGAGACACAAGAATTGCGGCTTTATTCTGAGGCACATCCTGATTGGCTGCTTCAGGGCCATATTCAAGCATTAGGAACAAGGATTGTTGAAAAGAATTCTCAAGGGTCCAATTTACAGGGCATAAAAACAAACCAGCGCTCGTCCAACACACACACACACACACACTACACAACACACACACACACACACAGCACACACACACACACACACGCACACCCACACACACCCACGCAGCTTCTCGCTCTCCCACACAATAACCGCTGATGAAGCTGGCGAGATAGATGTACTTTTTGCCAGGCATTCCCTTCTCTTGCGTAAGTGCTTGCTTCTTAATTTCCCGTGCCCTCAGTAAGAGTCTGCATCTGCTCCGGCACACAGGATCTCCGGACCACCGGTGGCTTCTGGCTGTGTGATTGTTTATTACGTCCTCGTTTTTAGGAGGTGCACCGCGGCTTTGGCCGGTGTGTCATGACAAGAACAGAAACCGCATCTGTAAGTGGAGTGCGATAACAATAAGCATGGTTTTTTGCTTACATTCATCTTGATTGTGGTGGCAGGTTTTTAAAGAAGTTTCTACCAAGCTCAGTTTTCTGACAAGCGCACACAGAGATTTATAATTTGATTGAGAACTAATGAGTAATTGTCCTTTGAATAAAACAACAGAGATAAATTTGGCAAATAGCCCAATATGGCTTGATATATCAGTATAATACCAATGCATTTTTCTCTGAATACTCAAAGGCGCCTATGCCACTCTTTTGAGTATAGTTCACACCGATGTGTTTACAATCAGTAATACTCTCTTCAGAGTCACAGTGGAGACAAAGCATCCGCTACGGTTGGGGGGGAGACAGAAATGAGAGGGAGTCATATCACTGGCCTCCCATCTGTAGAGCAAAAACGAGGTTTGCATTTGTAGATTGAGTTTTTCTAGAAACCATATAATTCATGCATGCACTGTAAAAAATTCACTTTAACTTAACAAATAAAAAAAAAAATCTAGTTGTAAATAAAACCAACTTTTATTGGAGCATGTCCTTACAAGAAAATACTATTTCAGTCGTTCTACTTCAACATTTCATGTTTAATTCAGTGTTAAAACTAAACATGTTCTTTGTAATCTGTGAAATTTACTAGTAATTTCTTAAAGGACTTAAAAATTATGATATCCATTTCTTCACTGTATAAAATTTCACTCAAAAAAAAAAAATTACGAGTAAATTTCACAATAGTAATAAAGAAATGGCAAAAACTCACCTGAATTAAAGGTGAAATTTTAAAGTAGAAATACTAAAATTGTTTTCTTATTTAAAAAAAAACAAACCAATAATCTGTTTTTTATTTACAATAATGAATACAATATGTTGTAAATAAAGATTCTTCACTATTTCAGTCTTTCTACTTCTAAAATTGTACGCTTTAATTCTATGCATTACTTGCCTGTTTTCTTTGTAATTAATTTATAAAAATTTACCAGCAATTTCTTAGTGACAGTTTGTTTTCTAACACCAGCATTTTCCAGTGGTATGACTTTTCCAAGTTTGTAAATGAAAAAAAGATTATTTAGACCGCGTGAGCTGTTTTCTAAGTATAGTGAGAACTTTATCAATTTCTGAGTGAAAAGTGTTTTTAACTGCAAATTTTGCTACTAACTGTTTTAAACAATGTTCGAGCCCACCAATTAAACCTTACGTGTCAACATTTTAGCACAAATAGCACATCCCTTCTGTTTACATTTCTACTTCAGAAAAGACATCTAGATTTGTTAAATTGAGTTTGTTCTAAAATTATGCATAAACTGAGTAAAATAAACATTTTTCAAAGCTGTAAATATTATTGGGTTCTTTTTACAAAAGAAAATACTATTTCAGTCTTTTCTACTATCAATTTTACATTTAATTTATTGTGTTACTTCCTGTTTCTTTGTAATTATTTGTGAAATGTACAAGCAATTTCTGAGTGAAAACTCTTTCTAACACCAAATTTTTTTTTGCAGTGCATGCTTTGTTTTAAAAGTTGTAAATAAAGATTACTAGAGTATTAATACTTTAGTAATTATTTCAGTCTTAATAATTAAAAAAAAAATCATGTTTTAACTGATTGTTGCTTGCTGTTTCTTTGTATGCTGTGAAATTTTAGTGGCAATTTCTCTTGGAAGTGTAGATTTATTAATGTTTTGTTGATGTCAAAACCTGTCATCCAGTCAGACATTTTTTGTTCCAACAATTCCGGTATCACATCAGTTCTCAGTGATTATAATGTTTTTATGAGAGCGTGAGTGGGTCGATTTGTTCAGCTCGGCTCCTCGAAGCAGATCGGAGAACGACATGCCAAACCGGGTGCACGTCAAAGCGCTTGAGACTACAAAGAAGCGCGGCTCTTCAGCGAGTTGGCGGCCCATTGCTGCTTGGCTTTTGCCAGTCCATATAAAGAATTCACGGCTCACAGCACCCAAGCAGGGAAAAAAGCAGTGGAAATGTGCTCCGTGCGATGTAGCAATTTTAAGGAGGATCACTATGGGCCCCTTCTTCAGTCCTGATAGCAGCTTCAGAAGCAAAATGACAGGCCAATGAAGAATTTATTTGAAATCTCACCAGGAGCTGAAAGCTTGCCGAAACATGAGTATATTAGAGCAGCGGAGACAGGATTTTCAATGCATGGGGCTTCAAATTACGTCTGATGCTTGAAAGAGAGTGCCACTGAATAAAATTGGCCATGGAAATGGCTATGAGATCTATAATTTGGTTTATTTATTATAAATGTGGTCTGTGTGTGTGTTGTGTGTGTGTGTGTGTGTGTGTGTGTGTGTGTGTGTGTGTGTGTGTGTGTGTATGGTTTGTGTGTTTGTGTGTTGTGTGTGTTTGTGTGAATTCTGTTCAGTCAAAAGCTAACAGACATGCCTGGGGTGTCCCGGGATATTTTTTTTTAGACCGTTTTCCAGAAACTTGAAACATTTTGCTTACATCTTACTGTTGCTTGCAGTATATAGTATGCAGATGGCTGTGCGGTCTTGTAATGCATAGAAAGGCCAAATGCATATGCCAAAGTTTTGCATTAACATAAAAGCACACTGCACAAAGGACTGTTTCCAAAAATGCAATGCACTTGACTTGACCTTCATTTCAAGTGTGACAAATGAATGGGATGTAATATGTTAGTCTTTGACTCATTATTTAATGTCACTGCCCAAATGCTATAGATTTTTTTTAAAACATGAAGACAAGTGTTATTATGCACTGAATTAAAGGATTCAATTGGAATTAAATTTTCCTGAAAATGTGCTCACCCTCAAGGCCATCCAAGATTTAGGATGCGTTGTGGTTCTTCTTTTTCTTCTTCGTCAGATTTAGAGAAATGTAGCATTGCATCAGTGTCTCAGCAATGGATGCTCTGCAGTGAATGGGTGCCGTCAGAATGAGAGTCTTCTCCGGACGTTAACTGAAGGACTGGAGTGCTGTGGATTATTGTGATGTTTTTATCAGCTGTTTGGACTCTCATTCTGACGGCACCCATTCACTGCAGAGCATCCATTTGCTGAGACACTGATGCAAGCTACATTTCTACAAATCTACATTTACATTACATTATTAATTTAACAGACGCTTTTATTCCAAAGCAACTTACAAATGGGGACTGATAGAAAGAAGTCAAAACCAACAAAACAGCAATAACATATTAGTGCTGGTGACAAGTCTCAGTAAGTCTAATGCCAGTACAAAGTGAAAAATAGAAATAATAATTAGAGTGTGCAAGTAGTTTAGAGGGTCAAGTGTTGATGGAAGAGTATGCTGTTTTTAATAGCCGTCTCTGATGAAGAAACAAACTCGATCTACATCGTGGATGGCCTGAGGTGAAGACAATTTACAGCCAAATGTTCATTCTTGAGTGAAAAATATTCCTTTTAAACATGCATTATGATGAGGTCATCTGACAAATGCAGTGAGTTCATGTGGACAACACGGTAGCTGTTGAAGCGGAATAATGCGATATCAGTTTTTGAATGCCATTTTTACAGAAATTAGTAGCTAGTATGCAGTGGCAGTATGAACACAAACCACTTTCCCAGTGAAATCTCCTCTCATGTCAGAACGTTAGTGTTGTAATCTTGATGATCTGCAGAGATTACACAGGGGAAGCATGAATATAGAAATAAGGCTTGTTCTGCTGGGAATGACCAGAGCGCTCATAGCAGAGAGTTCAGATCACTTTGGGCAGATTGAAAATATGAATCACTCTCAGAAATGTGTCTATGGATATCTACAGACGGTGTGAGTGCTGAATGAAACACAAAGATGAAAAATGGGTAGAAAAAAATAGAGACTGACTGCAGCAAAGAGAGAGGACACAGGGACTGATGAGGCTTTGACAGCACACAACTTTTCCTCTGACACTAGAGGTCACAGCCATGATGGAAAGAGACTGCATTTTAGAAAGACTATTTAGAAGAAGTATAGGCTCTGCTTTCAAATCTATTGAGCTGCTCGTCATGCAACTAGTGATGGGTGCTTTTGAAATACTGCTTCATGAACACTTACGATCGTATTTGTTTTTGTTTTGTGAACCGCCAAGTCACGTGATTTGACAAACCTTGATATGTTTTGTGCAACACAAAAACAAACGTAATTATTTTCTTCTAATTGCCAAGCCCTTCCAAATATACACAAAACCTTTTTTTTTTTACAAACCTTCATATTTAATAGTATTTAATTTATTCATTAAAATACATTTACATTTACATTTATTAGATTACGCTTTCATGAAACCGTGTAATTGGTTTGTAAATTGTATATGTTTGGGGTGAGATTTTTGTAGCATTTTCACAATTTTGACCAGTAGGTGGCGCCATTTTTCAACCTTATTCAACCCAACTGTTTGGGTCCAATATGGACTTAACTCAACATTTTTAGGTAAACTCCCATTTTAATTTTTTAAATAATTAAACTAAAATTAACCCAACGCTGGGTTTGTCCTAGCATTTGACCCAAAGATTGGTGGCTGAAACTAACTTAGCCATTTTTTAGAGTGTGTTGTCCGAAACATTTGGAAACAGTGACATCATTTCAGAAGCAATTTTGATTCGATTGATTCAGAGATTTCGAAAAAGCTTTCGGCTCTGACAACTAGAGTTCACAGCGATAAAATGGAAATTTTAAATAAATTACATAAAAAAATAAAAAAATAGAAATAAATAAATACTTTTTTTGTAGGAAATTCAAATGATCATAAATGTTCGTAGTCTATTTCTATTTAGTGTTAAAAAATCAAACTAAGTCAACTTTAAGTCATCACAAGAATGATTTAAGATAATATAAAGAAAAAAAAATAATAATAATATAAATAAATAAAAAACATTTTGTTGTGTTTTTTTTAAATTAACATTTGGAATTGAATTAAAATAAAAACAGAAAATTGCATGAATTTCAATTTATATGTTTGCTTTTTTTCTAATTTTTGTCTATTTAAACAATTTTTGGAAAATTAAAACAATTGATATAGATTTCACTTGGAATTACATCGAAAAAAAAAAATCATTCATCAAATTAAAAACATTTCTGGGTAATGATTTCACATCTACTCTTTTTTATTTTTTAACTTGAGCCAATGAAAAAAAATACACTTGCCCTAAACAATATTTTCTATGTCTATGACAACTATAATTTTTTTTTTTTTAAATTTTTTTAAATGCAGAATTTTTGTTTTGATTAAAATCTATATATTTTTTTTTTTTTGTTGTTTGGATCAAAAATAGAATTGAAATTAATTGACTTTGCTTCAACAGAAATATAAACTTTGCCAGGCTTTAGAAAATATTTTTCATATATATAGAAAATATTGGGGGTTTAGGGCAAGTTATTTATTTTTCATTGCTCAAGTTAAAAAAAAATATAGATGTTGAATAAGTACCCTAAATGTTTTTTTAATTGATTGCAATGAAAAAAATATATATTATTTATTTATTTATTTATTTATTTCTTGCTGTTTGTGTGTGTGTGTGTATGTGTAGGTGTGTTTGTGTGTGTGTGTGTGTGTGTGTATGGTGTGTGTGTGTGTGTGTGTGCATGATGAACTTGGCCTTTCTCTCAGAGGACACTGGTGCAGCTAGGCAGGTTAAAATATTTAAGAAAACAGTTTCTGCAGTCACGGTCCAAACATAAAATATCAAAGTCCCCACACCTCTGCGCGTTCAATATATTCATAACTATTCCTACCTCCTCGCTTTGATGGGGCTCTTCTGATAAGCAGGTGCATAAAAAAGTCTTCTTCATTTATAAATTGATAGAGTGGAGAAAGAAATGAGCGTGGCGGTGGTCTCTGGCCTGCAGCTGAGATGAATTAAATCCACCCTGCAACATCATTTCTCATTTAGGAAGTTTCTTCTCCTTTTTATGATTTCTTTTGTTTTACAGCCCAGGGATGGAGCACAACAGATTTGAACTGTGAGCTGTTGCTCACTGGCCGGGCCGGGTGTGCATCATGTTTGTGTACCTGTGTAAAGTAATTACAGTAAATTTTCAATGTGTTTTTACTCATCAAATAGTTAGCTATCCTGATCATGAAAAAAATACCAAATGTAAATAACCAGAGT
Source organism: Cyprinus carpio (assembly GCF_018340385.1). NCBI lineage: Eukaryota > Metazoa > Chordata > Actinopteri > Cypriniformes > Cyprinidae > Cyprinus > Cyprinus carpio. The sequence continues at coordinate 28,524,404 of NC_056580.1, read as the reverse complement.
TTAATTGTTAACATAAAACTAAAACCATCAGCACAAAAAGTAATTATATTGTTCATTACTTGGTAAATAAATAACATAACATATATATATATTATATATATACAAGAAACATAACAACGTTTTAGTTTTGCAGACAACTAAAAATAAATGGAACTAAAAAAACTATATAGACAGCCAAAAACTAATAAAGATGACAAAAACAACCATTACAAAAATGGTACTAAACTAAATTAATTAAAATGCAATTAGAAAATATAAAAATAAATCAAATTAAAAATAGTGTTACTGGTAGCATCAACTAGTCATTCAGCAGAAAACTTTCTTCTGTCCAAAGCACTTTAAAACGAGCAACATTGTCCAATCCAATTTATCATAAACTTTTACAGTACGCAATGTTAACCCAATTTAAACTAGATTAGATGCAGAAAAGTAAATAAAGAGAGAGCAAGTAGACTTTTTTTTTTTTTTTTTTAAATAGGAAGAGAGTTTGTCTTCATCTGTTTTTTGTCTCCAGCACAACTCTACGTGCCCAATCAAGCTCACAACTGGTCACAAATGGCCAGCGAGCGCTGAAATTCACTCACAGATGGCTGCTTTTTAAAGCCACACTCCCTAAGCACAGCATTCGGTTCCTTCTGGAAGTACATTCTTGCCTTGCCTGATAGAGCTTGCTTGAAGAGGTTCTGTGAATAAGCTTTTTCAAGCCAACTCTGAGTATCACACACAGTTTTTCCGGAGAGCAGGAGTTCAACCTTATTTCCTGCAAAAGAAACGAAGGGGGGATGAATAAAATCGTTTGATGATGAGTTTATGCGCTGTGGTTCCTGTGGCGAATGTGGGCGACAGCTGGGACGAGCGCTCTGGGGTGGAACGCTGTCACGACGGAGGAGAAGCATCTTCAGTCCAACTGTTGTTTCCCAATCTGATGTTGAAATTGAAGTATTTGCCATGTCTTCTTCTCTTTTTCTACTCTAATGCATTCCAGCACAACATTCCCCCGCGTGATCTGAAAACATTGTTTCAATTTCTTGGCAACACTGTTTTGTCTTGAACACACAGACACTTTTGGAAGAGAACCTGAACTGACTGGACGATTAAATCAACAATGAAACTGGACTTTAACAATTGTCCTCTTGCATTTGTCAGCACACGTTTTCCCTGTTTAACCACTGTAAAGCTGATTTGACCACACAATTCTGTAGTTCTATAAAACGGTCTATATAAATAAATGGGACTTGACTTGACATTATTGTTCTTTTTCAAAATCATGCAAAAATGAGCACAAATAAGAACATTCAATCTGATGTATATTTGATTTCACATGTAAAAACTAGATTGCATATAGAACTGATCCTCTATGGATATAAAAAAGCAAAGAGAAAGCCAAAATATATTCCTTGAAATATTTCTTTCTGTCAGATAGATAATAGATAGATTAGAGAGATAATGTATATGTTATAGAGATGTTATAATGTACAGGGTATACATTAATAAACAAGACACACAATGTAAATGTAGCACAAATTAAACAGAAATCTAAGCATCATAAGAACAGCTTCTCCAGTGCCTATCCAGCATCTATTGCACCTGCAGTGGAAACAAAGCAGGAACCCTGACTTGTCCTTTAAACACTCCAGTATCCTCCCTCTTCACATCTCATCCAAAGCAAAAGACGTAGCCGTTCCCCTCTGTTTTTTCTAATGCCATCTACTGGCGTCCCCATAGTAATTTCTTCTGCAATGACATCATTCAGACTGGATTCTGTTGTAAATGCCAGAGCACACACTGCTAAATGCCAACAACCATTTTTTCTCACATTGTGGGGAGTTGATTTGCCTTCCTTCTGTAAAGTGGTCAGATGGTGTTCTTATGCTGTCTGTTATTTCCAAAAGCGCAGACTGTCACTGTAACAGACATAGTAAGCACAGGCTGTAAAAAATATTCCATGAAATTTAGAAGGATTTTGCCCAGTGGACATGCATTTTTTTTTTCCAAATCTTAAAAACTGCAGAATTTTCTTTGTGTTTCTACAAACTTTTTTTCTCCATGCATATATATAATATAATATGCCTGACCTCAACATTATTTATATAATATAATATAATCTGGTATATATGAACTAAAATATATAACTATGAATAACTATGCCGTATAGCAATTAGGTCAGCAGCTTAGAGCAGGTTTTTGTCAAGTTGCAAATGTTTTGTGAAAAGATTTGTTTTTCGTTATTACCTTTTTAGGGTGGTGAAAGGCAGTTTGAAGGCATGAAATCTACTATCCTGCTTTATGGCTTAAAGCCTTCAGTCGGAGAGTTTTGTTTGGTTTTTGCAACTCCAAATATTGGGGGGTTTTCCAGTTTCAGAAGCCCCTGCATTTTTCCATATTCATAAGGAACATAGGAGATTTATTCCATAACTATTCTTCAGTATAATCGGAAGTAATTTGCAACATGATCAATTTTGAACTTACAACTTTTATTAAGACCGGTTTGCCAGCGTATTGTCATTGTCTGCGTGTTTCAGCTTGACAGGTGAATTTCACATATTTGTGGGAAACAATTTCCCCAATTTTTCCACTCTCTTTCAAAAATAATGAAAATGATGTAAATCTCAGGCTTTCAATTCAGCAGTGCATAACTGAAGAGACTAATCGAACTAAGGCTTTTAAACATATAGAATGGCGCTCTTTTCTCTTGTACAGTGGTCCTGTAGTTTCATTCACATGAATCATGTAAGGATGAAGTGAATACGTGAAGAATAAAATGCTCTGGGTTTATATTTCATTCATCCCACAATTAAGTAGAAGCAAGAAAGAATTTTTTTAAGACCATTAAAGGTTTTGCATTTCGGGTGAAAACTTTCCTATATAAATTCCTCATTGCCATAATGCAAAACTAAATTGCCTTATATGCAATTGCATTTGCCATTGCAGTAATGAGATATTTGAGGGTAATTCATTCTTAATCGTATCTTAAAAGAATGTTCCTAAAATAGGTCTTGAGTTTTGAAAAAATTAATTATTTTATTTTGAAATTATGGCCAACCATGTTTCTTGACTGTTTTTTCATTAGGATTTGCCCAAATGGCTCATTTTTAGAACACCTTGATGAATTTATATGTTAATATAATGCATGGTACAAACTGGTACTTGAAGCGAGTACATGCAGTTATTTATTGTGCATAAAATGGGTTTATAGCCATTAAGATTTTTTTTCCCATCGTTTGTTTAGATAACTTTCGCCCACCAAATTCTCATGTACCTGTAAAATAAATAAATAAAATAAAATAATAATATAACAATCATAATAATAAAAAGAATACATCAATGCCGAATAATGAATGATATATATTAATATATATATAATGTATGATTATTTATATTCATTATATATATATATAGAGAATATATAAGATAATTTATTTATTTATTTATTTTAAATAAAAATTTGTTTGCATTGTATTGCATTGCAGTAATTGCAGTAAGGTCCCTATTAAAAAAAGACTTGTGGATATGTTAACGGGGTCCATATGGGATTGTAGTCTAAATTTCTCAATTTTTTTCCTTTCCTCCTTTGGAAGTGTTTTAGCAAGCCTCTTAGTGAATAAATAAAGAATCTGGTACAGGTTTTTACAAAGACTAAAGTCTCCAAATCCAAAGAAGATATTCTTTTATTAAAAAGTTTAAGACTCGTCCACACCGTGGCGCACCCTCTGAAATGGCTTCGTTCTAACACGCCCCCACATCTCTACTCACTGTGTTTGGGAAGGATGTTTGCATATCCGCCGGCCCAACTGTTTCATAAATGCAAATAAAGAAGGCGTTTACCTTTTATTTTCTTGTTTTGTAAGTATTGTTTTGGCTTTTTGTTGCTAGGAGTGCCTGCGGGGGGCCATGATGTCGTTATAGACACGCTGTGTGTTTTCACTGTGAAAGTGAAACTAATTGAACACTGACTTTGTTTGGGCGCCTTCCAAAAAGAGGAACGATACATCCGCTTCTTCAAGAGCCTGGAGCTCGATCCGTGCTGGTCGCTATGATGGAAATTACATCACTAATCGAACTTCGCACTGTGGGATTGCAGAATCGTTCTTTTCACCGTGGAACGAGAGCGTCGTCCAGTCTGGGGTCATCACATGTGGTTGCTGGAAAGAACCAAGGTAAACGCTCCTTCGTAAGAATCCCCCTGCCCGCAACCACCGTTTCTTTTTCTTAAGAGAGCCGCCCTGCCTCTGCTGCACATCAAAAAAAAGGCCGCGGTGTGTGGACGCTGTTTTTCATTTAAAAGAAGCACAAACACCGAAACTTACCTTTGTTTTTGCATTGCCTTCCAAAAGAAAACCACGACTAGAAATCACATTTATAGGCGTGGTTTTATGTTTTTGTCTCATCGATCTGGCTGGACAGGGCATCACAATATTGTTAAGAGGCGTAACAATTTCCATCTCATGAGCCCGTCCTTGTGAAAATCCGATGGGTTTCGCAGAAGGCGGGGATAGAGGTGAAACAATACATGTACAGTATGTTGAAAATAATGTGTTTTTTTAACCTTAAAAAGGCATAAACACATTTCATTACAACCAAAAGTACACCCAATTACTGGTCCATTTAGCAACATCCATATGACCCGCTGTTTAATGTAATCATGGACTTTGGAGGAGTAACACAGATTTACTTTTTTGCATTGTTTTGACACTTTTATGTTCAGTTTTTCTCATTAATACAAAAAAAATTAATGATGAATTAATCTTATGAATATCTTTAAAATCTTAATAAAATTAATATCTTAATTTTCGTTTCTGTGGGTGAAATAGTGACCTGAACACAACAGTTTTGATTTTCATTAGATTGCCCAATTCCTGATTTTTAAAAGACCTGATGAATTTATATGTTATATATGCATGGTCCTATGAAGGAGTTAAAACATGAAGTTCTCATGTCTCTTTTGTTATCTTTTATTCTCTCTCATTACGTGCATTCTTCCTATCTCTGTGTTCTCCGTGGTCCGTTCATCAGTCCTTTGAGTTCATTCTGAGGTGACAACAGAGGCCCGAGTGTGTTGCCAAAAGCGATGGTTATAATGATGGCACCAACAAGCAATACATGCGAGAACTCACAAGAAAATGGGACAAGCAACTCTAAAATCCACCGTATGAAAGAGTCTCTTTTAATTTGCTCCTGCGCTCTAAATATTCCATGACAAATTGATGGCAGTCTCATTTTCCATAATGCAATCAGGCTTTGAGCGATATATCACATTATACTCTGTATTCAGCTGGCCTACATCTGCTTTTGCGGTTATAATTCCATCGAGAGCCATTCCAGATGAAGTGTGGTATCAATTTCAAGTGTATCCTAATTAGACCTACTTAATTTTGGGCATTAACTAATGAAAAAAATATGTCATGCATTTCATTAAGCTGTAAATTGGTCATTGCTTAGCAAATCCTTTTCCTACTTTCTCCTGCTGGACAGTGTGTGACAAGCCAGAGAATTGATATTCCAACCTTGCTTTTGGAGATTTCTCAGCATGCCGGCGATTTCTATTCCTGCCGTTCCAGATGAAGAACATGAGAGCCAAAAAGACTAGAAAAACATCCCCACATCCCACAGGAAGAATTCAATCCTATAAGAATTGAAGGAGTGTGCCATTTCAATTAACTCCCAAACTCTGATTTCACTTTGTACAACAGCTGAACAAGTCGTTAGACGTGCCCAATCATTCTGCAAAAACAGCCCCGACTGAGCTTGTGTAGATTTTCAGACAATGTAATGACAATGTTTCAATTGAGGAATTAACAGCTCAGGCACATAATTATAGAAAATCTGGTAGTGCTTACATTTTGAATGGTGTAAACATGCTGAAATGTCTACTGAATATTGTATTTCAGTTCTGGGTTTTGGTAACTGGATAATTGATAGAGAATGTGAGTTTTACACTCTTCTCTGCAAGTAAGTGTGGATATTCATGCACACTACAGGTCAAAAGTTTGGAAAAAGTAAGTTGTAATGATTAAAAAATACAAGTAAAAAAAGTTTAAATAAATGCAAGTAAAATAACTTAATAGATTGAGCACAAAAAATTAACAAATGTACACATATGTGGACTGGGTCACAACATTTTATCCTGAATTGAAAGAAAGTTCTCACCAAGACTGCTTTTATTTGAATAAAAAATACAGTAAAATGCGTGAAATATTATTTACAATTTAAAATAACTGTTTTTTCTAAGTGAATATATTTTTAGATGTAATTTATTTCTGGTGATCAAAAGCTGTATTTTCAGCTTCTATTACTCCAGCTTCAGTGTCACATGATCTTCAGAAATCTTGAATAATCCTTAAAAATTAAATGTAATACAGTTTCCGGTAAAAATATGAAGCAATACAACTGTTTACAACATCGAAAATAATCAGAAATCTTTCTTGAGCAGCAGAGTATGTCCTTCTAATATTGTATTTCAGTTCTGTTTTGGGACTGATAATTGATAGAGAAGTGAGTTTTACACTCTCTCCTTCAAGTAAGTGTAATATTTCATGCACACTACAGTGTCAAATTTTGAAAAATTAGTTGTAATGATTTAAACTACAGTACACAAATTTATAATGCAAATAAAATAAAGTAATCGATTTGAGACAAAAATGAACAATGGTACACATATGTGGGACTGTCACAACATTTTCCCTGAATTGAAAGAATCTCACCAAGACTGCTTATTATAAAAAATACAGTAAAAATGTGAAATATTATTACTAATTTAAATAACTGTTTCCTAAGTGAATATATTTTTTTAGATGTCTTTTATTTTCTGTGATCAAAGCTGTATTTTCAGCTTCATTTAGCACTCCAGGCCTTCGTGTCACTGATCTTTCAGAAATTCATGATAATCCTGCATAAGTAAAATTTCACGTTTTCCACAAAATATTAAGCACAATACAACTGTTTACCAAACAATCGAAATAATCCGAAATCTTTCTGAGGCATCAAAATCAGCATATTATAAGATTTCTGAATATCATGTGAACACGGACGACTGGAGTAATGATCTGAAAATACAGACTGCACATCACGAAATAAATTACAGTTAAACAGAGATTCACACGAAACAGCTAGTTTAAATTTATACTAGAGATAATTCTTAATAGGGTGCGGGTGTTTAAGTTTACACACTCCGAAGCCTCTCTAAGGCAGCCTGATAGACTTTTTGGGATTGCTAAACTTAAAAAGGTGGCGTCGGGGAAACCCCGTAGAGACTTGTGAAGGATACGAATAGGGGTTGGGCATGCTACGTCGGTTATCGCTGCCTACATTACACATTCGCTCGGTCTAACTTATTAACCTATTTTCACATCTCTCAAAATGAACGTATAATGTCCCCTTCATTTGGAACATCTCGTTCAATTAATTACTGTTATCTAACTACGTATTTATATTACCTTGTGCTCTTTATATTATACTACAGTTGAAAACATACAAAAACAACACTTCAAGCTCATTCGTGATTTCCAAGAAAGTGTTAGCCATGCATACAAATGTAATGCTAAGGGTTTGTGTTCCAAACTAGTTTCTTAATTATTTACTAAGATAAAGGTAATGCGGGTCTCTGGCTATCGGTCTGGGTCAGAGAGTAAACAGGCTGCATAGATAGAAGGTGTGTAACCCTTTGAAGAAGCGAGACCTGCTCCACTTTCGCCCATGTATGGGCTGGTGAGGTGTGAATGCGGCACACTCGCAGATGTCTCAGTCGTGTTACTAACTGGCTTTCCTCAGCTTCCAGAAACAAATGCAGACCAGGACGGCTGACCCAGTGTTAAAACTCAGATTTGCTTAGAGCGCCCGTACTGATACACAGGTCTGCCTGGTTACGTTTGATCAAAGGCACAAGCGTTTACTCTGGCACATTTCAATAGCTCACCTTAATGAAAAAAACTGATAAAAAGGAAATGAAGCGCTACAGCTGAACTATATCTCCGTTAAGAGCAGTTTTTTGAGAAACCGTAGAACTGTTACGGAACTCTCTGGTCCCTAGGCGTCTGCAAGCCTATCTGGGAGTCTGAAGTGTTGCAGATTTTCTGTATCTTGATATCAGATTATCGCAACACAAAAGGCTATTGGGTAATCTGAGATACGTGAAGATTAGTCTGTTAAGCGAATCTCTGGCAGTACATAGCAGCCTGACTCTGTGACCCGGGGGGTGTTTAAGGAAGATCAGCTCCAGCTAAGCCTGCTGAAGAATCCTCGAGGAGTCAGTGTTCCTTATTTATTATAAAGTTGATCATGAAATATTCCTCATCTATAATGTTCATTCTACTGTTCTATCTATCTACTTTTTTTCTTTTTTTCTTTCTTTCTTTCTTTCTTTTTTTTTTTTTTTTTTTTTTTTTTTTTTTTTTTTTTTTTTTTTTTCCATCACAACATTCAGCTTTTAACGCATCATATTCATTCTTAAAAATGCACTAGTATGTTCTGAATGAAGGGCAGTTATCAGATCTTGTTTTTGGTCATTGTACTCCAGCTGTTACATGCCATTTCCCGAGACAGGCTCAGAACCCAACACCTACCCGAGGTGTCTAAATCCTGGATTTAGCCGTTTGACAGTTCCATAGCCAGTTACACAAAATTACTTGTTTTGCTGCAAAAGAGGAAGCACAATAAAAATGAAGCTGTGCTGTTAGATATAGGATGCATCTGTCACGCGGCAGGTTAAAAATATCCGCGGTCTGAATTAGGTGTTTCTCATCAAAAAAAAGGGAAAAAAAATGTAACATGAACATTAGAACAGTTTAAATGTCAACATACTGGCTGATCCTAGTTAGTTAAGCTGGATAGTGACATGTTAGTTAGAGCTGTCTATGTTACATGCACTCTTTGTGAAAGCTCAAAAAGAAACCCGCTAGCCCTAATGGTCACAGTTCTTGTTTTTTAATGTGTCTTATGGCAGCTTCCAGACAGCCTTACATTCTCAGTATTAGACCGATAGTGTTTGCCAGTAAGAAGTGTGATTAAAGAAAGATCACAGCTTGATTAAGATGTGTTTGGTGGGCCTAAGAGTATTACTGAGTGCTAACAAGCCAGGCCATCTGTTGTGCTATTAAGATGTTTAACTCTAATCAAGAGAGGAAACAGTTTGGCAGGAGATGCTTCAGCTTCACTTGCTTTTGCAATATGCCTTATAGTTTCAAGGTTTTGCCTGATATATTTGCATATGTATAGAGCGCACACTAAAGTAAGACTGCATGCTGGGATGTGAACAAAGAAACCGGGAAAATGCTTTTCAATGAGCTCAACCATCCAACGATGGGGACAGTTAAAAAGAATCCACATGCTTGATCAACATATGATCATATGCCAAAATAAAAGCATGAAAAATGTGTCCACCACAGAGAAACTGGATGAATATGATCAGATTTGTGACAAACACATTAGAACGTCATGTTAATATGCTCATTTGGTGCCCAAGAAACATTTCTTATTACTAATGTTGAATACAGTTTAGATATAAATCTAATCTATCTATCTATACTCCTCCAATTCATAATGATGCTGAAAATTCAGCTTTGATCCAACAATAGAAATTACATTCTACAATATATTCACATAGAAAACAGCTATTTGTTGTAATAATATTTCCACATTTTTGCACAACATTTTTTGATCCAAGTAGAAAGCAGCCTTGGTAGGCAGAAGACATTTCTTTTAAATGCATTAAAGTGGTAAAAATTAATTATTCAAACTTTTGACCAGAATTATAACTTTCTGGAAACTTAAAATGTCTGAAAGTCACAAATAGATACAAATTAACAAGCACTTAAAATAAATGACACTTGTTTTGATATTTTATCTAATGCAATGACATTTTAGTGTCCAAATTCACATTCAGTGCACCACACATTTATCTGCATAGTGTTTTTCACAATAGCCCACATATCGTTTCAAATCAGCTTCACAGTAAATGAATGTTTCTACATTATAATTAAGAGTGATCTATAATGTCCATATGGCATAAATGTACAGGTCTAAGATTATACAAATCATTAGTTAATGCCACATGTTCATTTAAGCAGAAACGATGAACACAATGATTACATGATGTCATCATAATGATTACAATATAAGGACATTCTAGAAGTTTTCAAACAAATATTAGTAAAGTTTTCTAAAAATATTTTTGGGGCTCCTGTATGTTTGCCTGTATGCATTTGTTCAGGTCTTGTTGTGATACATTTGCAGTGTTTTCACCATGTGTTGCTCTTGTACACATTTGTAGCATTTGTACACATAACAGCAAATGGAAACATGCGTTCAAGCACACAATGCATTCAGAGGTTATATTTGCTTTGTTGTGATAAGGCTTCTGCCAGTCTATGATCCAAACTGTAGAGACCAAATGGGTAGTGACGTGTGTGTGTGTGTGTGTGTGTGTGTGTGTGTGTGTGTGTGTGTGTGTTTGTGTGTGAACTTTGTTTGTTGGTTTTTTTTGTGTGTGTTAATGATATGTAAGGGTGTCAGACACTCGAGCAATCAGTGTTTGCATTCACACCTTCAGCGGTGCAGACTGAGAGCCGTCGTTTCCACGCCAGACTGTTTGAAAAAGCTTCATGCATTCTGCAACACGTGAAGCAATATTCAAGGAAAAAACTAGCATTTTGAGATATTTTCAACTTTAAATCAAGACCACACTCATATGTTCATGAGTCAGTGACAAATGGATATGTGGATGCAACAAATCAGTTTTGAGGGATTTAAAAAGGATTTGAAAACTTTATTTTAATCATTAAAGCAATTGAAAACGACGAGTGCCTTAGAACTCTCTAAATGACTTAATTATTTAATTTAATATCATTTAGCTTCATATATTTTTGTTCCAATAAATTGTCATAAACTCTGAATTAATAGGTTTTTTGTTTTGTTTTTGTGTTTTAAAAAAGTAAATAAAAAGATCATGAAGAAGAGAAATGCTGACTATGTGTGAGTGAACCCTATCATTATTTTCAGATTATTCCGGAACATAAAATCATGACTTTCTAAATCATGAATATCATTAAGGTGTCAAACTGATCTTGCCATGTCATAAAAACACCAAAAATTTGTTGTTTTAAGAAAATTACTTATAATTAATAAAACTTTTATTTAATTTTATCTTTTCAGCCATGTTACATTTTTAAATAAAACTTTTTATTATAATATATGGACATTTTCATTACATTTAGTCTAAACTTGACAATATATATATATATATATATATATATAAACGACATTTAGTTCAGGTATTTAAAGTATGGAAGTCGTAATCTGTATGAAAATCATTTATGCATTTGAAATATATTTTACCTGAAAAAAAAAAAAATCTGTATTTCCCTTTTGGCTGAACAAGCGATGACAGTGAATCATTTATAAATTAATCATTCTTTATAGTCTGCACTTTTTCACTGGGTTTCCTATGTAAACATTGAATAGATGGAGCACTTTTAAAACATTTACAGTTAAAAAGGCGTCTGGATGCGTCTTCGTTCTGCTCAGATGTACCGTTTGGTCTCTAGAAGTGCTTTAGCCAATATTTACACAATTGGTTTTTAGGTTATTGAAAGAAGTCTCACCAAGACTGCTTTTGTTTGATCAAAAATACAGTAAAATGTGAAATATTTTTACAATTTAAAATAACTGTGTTCTATGTGAATTTATTGTAAAATTTAATTTATTCCTGTGATGTGCAGCTGTATTTTCAGCATCATTACTCCAGTCTTCAGTGTCACATGATCTTCAGAAATCATTCTAATATGCTGATTTGCTGCTCGAGAAACATTTCTGATTATCGTCAATGATGAAAACAGCTGTGCTGCTCAATATTTTTGTGGAAACCGTGATACATTATTATTTTTTTTTTCAGGATTCTTTGAAGTATAGAAACTTCAAAAGAACAGTATTTATTTTAAAATAGAAATCTTTTGTAACATCATCATAGTCTATACTGTCACACTTTTTTTTATTTTGATTTATTTTGATTTTATCTCAAATTATTTTTGTATTTTATCTTATATAACTAAACTATATATATATTGTTTTTTTGTTTTTTTTAAATAAAGGTTCAGCTTTTTTAAAGAAATCTAAAATTTATATTTGCCTACAAAACTAATTTCATGCATTTAAGCAGAATCCTACAGATTAAAAGAGTCTGAGAGCATAAAATAAATAAATTCAGTCAAGCATGCCTAAACTTTTGACTGGTAGTGTATGTCTGACATGAAATCAATAGTTTTGTTTATTAGGGTCTCCCACAGGCAGGGTGTGAAACAGCTGTGACTCAATAGAGAGCCATAGCAGGGGATTTTAGGAGTGTGTGAGTGTTCATTGGTCAGCAGACGGGCTCATTTGCATATACCATGACCTATATCTGATAGGTGGGAGCTGGAGACACCAGAATCTGCTGCAAGCAGTACTAGTGATGACTGAATGAAGAGCTTTCATTCTCACATTTCTTTTAAGTGCTTTGTTTGTTTGCTGTTCTTTACTCAGTAAGGTTTGTAGACATGTGAAGTTCTACTGCAGTTACTTCATGCTTCTGTGCATGATTTTCAATGTCAGCTGCACCACAACGGCACGCCACGCATGAGGAAGACGCACCTGGGACAGAGATTGGAAACCTTCTCAAGACCTTCCGAAAATTGGACAAAGCGCGGAGGATCCTAGAGCATCATTCAAGTTTATACAGTGAAGACGAACTCCATCATTCTCAAGATGAGGCAAATCGACGGCTTTTAATATGGGGAGAAGTCATCGAATCGTGAGCAGCTTTGGTCAACCATCTCCACAGTGTCTTATAAATTTTTGACGCCGTGGCCTTCTCCAAGGAAAAAATTCCGCCTATCTTCATGCTCTAGATCGAGGTAAAAGACATTAACTATCATTCACCTCAGTCTACACGCACACCAGACGATTGGATATATCAGAAAACGCACCTCTGAACTCACGATTTCCGCTGGACGCCGCTGTGGATCACGACGTCGGAGACAATTACGTTCAAAGCTACCATATTTCACACACAAACCATTTCGTCGTTGAAGTCAGCGCTCGTGAGGATGGAGAAAAGTCAGCTGAACTTGTTTTGATCAAGACGCTTGACAGAGAAACCGTAAGAGTTTTATATTAAATCGAGGACGGCGACTGATGGCGTGGACTCGCGAAATCGCCTCGACGCACCATTTACATCCCGAAGTTCTGACTTAACGCATAACAGCCCCATCGCTCAACACAACCGCCTCAAAGTGTAAACTCAGCGAAGATCGCCCGTCGGCTCACGTGTGCTGTGCGTACGCTGATCCCGACGCCGGCGCTGCGGAGAAGTCGTACGGGTTCATCGAAGGCTCCCTCGAGCGAAGTCACAATGTGTTTTCCAGATCGACCTCATCACCGGAGAACTGACCCTCAAAGACCTGTCGACTACGAGACCAAGAAGTCGTACGAGTTGCACACCGCCTCCACTGGGGCAACAATTCGGTTTCTTCTACCTGCGTCAAGCAATTGCTCACATCAGCCGACGGAACGATAATGCACCTGAGATTACCATCAAACCAATGACTTCCACCAGTGATGGAGTGGCGCTCTCATCACCGCATCTGCGAGCCAAAGAAAGTTTCAGAAGCTCTCATTAGCACCTCAGACGCAGATCTGGGTCCCACCGGCCACGGCCCAGACCAGCAGTTTGAAGGACACGGCATTTTAAGCTGCAACAAGCCTACAGCTTACACTTTTGCGATTGTAACAACCACGACTCTGACAGAGAAGCCATTCCAGAATACAACCTCACTGTGATTTCTGAGGATTTAGAACTCCTCCGCTTAAAACCGTTACAAACATTATACCATTCGCGATCACAGACTCCAGAACCAGAACGCACCGATGTTTAGCAAAGCTCATCTTATGACATCTCTCAGTTATAGAAAACAACATTCCCGGTCGCATACATGACTAATGTGGTTGCACGCGACTTCGACGCTGGGGAAAAAATGGAAAAGTCTCCTACAGCCTAATCGACAGCTTAAAACGCCAGACGGCTCGGCCGATTTCTACATTCGCTTCCATCGATCCTCATTCTGGCTTCTTGTACACGCCAAGCATCGCTCAATTTTGAGACTCTTGAAAGAAGTCGAAGTCAGCGGGTCAAAGCCAGCTTATAAAGCAAGGCCTCCTTGGCCACATCAAGCACGACCTTTAATTCAATCTGCGTGGTGGACGGTGAACGACAACTTTCCGTGATTTCATATCCAGTGTTACTTAAACAATCCCTACTGACGCCCCTGGATTCCTTTCTTTAATGCTCAGAGCGGCTATTTAGCGTTAAGATTGATGGCTCAAGATGAAGACAGCGGGCGTGGAATAGCGAAGCTTAGTTTCCATATTCTAGAAGACGATGGCGGGCAAACTTTTTCCATTGATAAAACAGCGGCTTACATCGTGATTGAAAACGAAAAACTCACTGCATCATATGGAGACATCCTGCAGATTAAAGCGTCAGTTGTTGACAATGGAAGACAGCCTCTTTCTAGCACAGCAAACTGGGTCCGGTTTTAGTGACAGATACTGGTGCTCAAGAGGACCAGGTGGTTATTTTATCCGATCCAAAAAATGAAGAGACTTTAGAGTTTGATGTGTGGACTGCAGTGATTATTGGTTTCATTGGATGCTGTGTGCTGTTGCTGATCATGCGATTATCATCCTCACACCGCGGACTTGTACCCATCAAACGAAGGCGAAGAAACTTTGGGAGAGATGCCATGTATGGATCAACCCCGGCTTTCCAAGAACAGCCCTTCCGCTCAAACATTTACAGCGCCCTACCTTCCTGTAGACACGAAGGCTTACTCAATGCAACCTCTGTATGAAGATAAAAGCCTGGATTTTGAAGAAAAGGTGAGTTGTTCTGGCTGAACGCTTTCTTGCTGTATTGATGCACCTTTCCATTTATGCCAGCATATTAACTTTGAGCTTTTTTGTTTTCATAGCTGTTCCCTGCCGTTGCAAACCTTTTGAACAAACACTTTTATGGCAAGATGAAAATACTGTATGCAAAGGAGGTAAGAATGTTGTAGTTAGTGTATTAGCCTACAGGGGCCTGTTCCATAAAACAAGTTTACCAAATAAGCCAGGCTTATTTCAGCAAGTCTGACTTATTTTGAACCAAATCACCTGACAATAAATCAGACTAACTGAAATAAACCTGGTTTATTTTGGGGCCTATTTTATGAAACAGGCCCCCTGATAATTCCTCATCTTAACTGCTAGACTATAATTTAATAACAATCAAAATAGAAAAAAAAAAAAAATAGTTTGAGACTTTTAGTTAAAAAATGCTTTCATGATATAATTGAAAAAAAAAGTAATATCATTAAAAACATTACTAAAACTATTAATTTATTTAAAAACGATTTAAAATGATTATATTCAGATTATATAACCAGGCATAATAATTAGAGTGACAAATAACCATGAATTTGAGAATGAATATGAATCTGAGTATCTGTACAAAGAGTCACTATGATCAGTGACACTCATTTACTTTGGGTTGAGGATTAGTGCATCTGAAATAATACTTTATTCTCCATTATAGTGTAACTTTAAAAAAAATCTGATTATATCATCAGCACAATAAAATGAGTGACTAGTGAATATGAATTTGAGAATGAATATGAATGAAGAGTCACATGATCATAAGCACTTATTTACTTGCCTTTAATTAGTCATCTATAAATAGTGCACTTTGGAAATATCTCATTATAACTTTTTAAAAATTCTAAAACTCATTTATTTCCATGTTTAAATGCAAAACTTTCTTATACTTTAGAACCACGCCATGGTTTCAACTCACGGTCAATGAATATACGTGAAACTGGGATAACTATAAACATGTTTAATATGCAAACAGATCACTTTTTGATTCTGATCGACTTAGTCTCTCTTTACAACAGGTCATGAACTGAAGCATGAGGCGCTGGCATATTAGTCATGTCCCAGTGAATATAGTGTTTTGATCTGCATTGGAATATCAATAATCAGATAGAGTGCTATTCAGCAGCCGCTAACATTCTGATCTGATTGTATTCTCAGTGGCAGCAGCAACACAGATCAGCTGAGCGTGAAGGACAGCGGCAAAGGAGACAGTGATTTCAATGACAGCGACTCTGACATGAGCGGAGCCGCTCTGAAAAGAGGCCTGACAACCTTCCAGCCGCTGGCCAGAGGTGCGCAGCAGTTATCTGACAGACCAGCTTTACAAGGTTTTCTTTGAGTGTGTTGTCTTCTCCAGTACTTTTGTCTCATTTTCAAACATTTAAACATTCCTAAATCATGATACGCTTATTTGAGATGCAAAATTACATAATGTCTGGAAAAGTGATCAAAATTAAATGAGTTTTCCTCCTTAAAAGAGAAAAAAAATATCAGCCAATGGGGTTCAGAAATATAATCTTGTCTCCTCTTTCAATTAAATACATTTTTTTAACACAATTGGTGGATTTTTGTCTTGTTTTTAAGCATGAACTCACTTAATTTTAATACATTTTTCAGAAAACAAGACTTAATAACTTGATTTAGTTTCTCAAATAAATCTTGATTTAAGAATGTTTAGGTATTTTTACATATGAGAATAAAAAAACAAAACAAAAAAAAACAAATGAAAAAAAATCAAATCAAATGTGCGATTTTTTTTTTGTTTGTTTGTTTGTTTTTTTATTTTAGACTGGAAATTTTTTTTTTTGAAAATTTAAAAATCGATACTTTATCGGAATGGTATAAAACTCGCGTAAGGTTTTTGAAAATATTTAAAATATATATAAATTTAATTCCATAAACTATATTGTACACGTCACATTTAAAGAAATACCTTATTTGTTGTCTATAAAACATGTGAACATGTGACACATTTTAATAAAAATTAGTTTACAATGTTCCTTTTTTTTTTTTTTTTTGCCTAATCAGAAAACAAGACAATTTTTTTTTTTTTTTTTTTTTTTGCAGTGCTGTATTTTATTAAAATATCTTTTTATAATAAGATAAATTTACTTGGTTTACTAGCAAATAGTAAAAAAAAAAAAAGATACTTTGAAAAAAATGATTTTTGCAGTGCATTAAATTCCTTTTTTTTCTCTTTAAGGTGCATGCAACAGCGCAGGAGACTGGAAGAGCAAACTCACGCTTATCCAGACTACAAACATGCATCGCCCCTCCCGGCAGCACTCTACACCGCCGGATTCGCGACCGGTTCACAACACGACCCCATCAGCCAGTTCCTCACTCCTGGAGAGAAAGCCACAGTAAAACCAACATGTCGAACACTCCAGAGATCGGACGGGGAACACTGCCTTCATACTCGCCCATCAGACGCTGGTCAAGAGCAAGCTGAGACTGTCAAGGATGCGTTTTCTGGTTTTAGGTTCATCTGAAGTTATACTGCTTTTAAATATCAAATAAGAGTCTGATTCGTCGAATATGATATTTTAGCTGAAACTTTCCTCAGCAATTCAGCAATCAGTATTTTTGATACTGGTTTGCCGTGACATACTACTAACAAGTGTTTTCCTTTCCTTTCTTTTTCTTTGTTTTTTTTTTTTTTTTTTTTAATTCAGGAAAATATATTTAAGAACAGCCTGTGTGAGTTAAACTCATATGTAAATATTTGTATATTTTGTATTATGTCTTTTCCAGTGAAAACAAACACTTTTTGTGCTGCTGACTCACCAAAACCATGGATTTTCTGTGAATAATTTTGCAAATAAGTACCAAACCAATTTAATTTCTTTTGTAGATGTTGTTAGCTATGAGTTTGTATGTCTTTGTAAAAAAGTTATGGAATTTGTTTGAATGAGATTTTTTTTTATCGTGATTTATATTTCCAGAAATTCTTAAAATATGCTTTTACTTTTTTTTCCAAGCTGCACATAGATCCCCGATTAGGTATCTCTCAAAAATGTTTTATATCTTCCAAAAGATAAAAAAGGAAAGGTATAGAAACAATTTTCTGCCTAGAAAGTGCTAGTAGATTTCCACAAATAATTACAAAGAATTGGAAAATAACATTGAATTAAGCATGCAATTTTGAAGGGAAAGACTGAAATAGCATTTTTTCTTAGAAAACATACTCAAACAATCTTTATTTTATTTAGATAATTTTTCAGTGTGGATTGTTTGAGTCGAATGCTTTCCTTGTATATTTGCTTTTCTTTATTTGCATCTGCTTTTAAGCAGGCCTTTGAAAAGTTGTGCAAAGTCTCTACATATTAATTATATATAATTTTCTCACCTCAGTGACTCCAAATAAAAGTACTTAGAAGCTTATTTTGTTGCCTGACCTCTGAGAATGTCTTGTTTAATAGCTGATTAACTGTGAATTGTGACAATGAAGACACATTAAGTTAAGTCCTCAAATCCAGCCTGTCCGATTATTGCACACACATGGCCTGTTCTGGATGAGCTGCTTTGTAGTAACGCAGCAGCCACGTCTTTACATTAACACGTGAAGAATGAGGCTTAGAAGACACACAATCAGGCATTTAAGTGGAGTTAAAGAGCTTGTTGTGAGAGATTATATGGCCATCATCAGTTAGTTGCAGCTGTAACAGGTGCAGAAGCCATATAATACAACTACACAATCACAGACTATGAGTAGTAATAATAAATAAATAAATAAATACAGAATACAAAATAAATTCACAGAGTGGCGGGTTTGTCCGCTCTATGATATTCTATGACCATTTTTAATTACATAGCACTACTTAATCTATCCATACTGCATACAGTCACAATAATTTTAAATGTTTCTAATTATATAACTTTCAGTTTCAGGGTTCCCAAATGTGATTGGGTGCACTGATGGAACCCACATTCCTATTACAAAGCTCCTTCAGTCAATGAAGGAGACTATGTTAATAAGAAATCAATCCACAGCATCAATGTGCAGGTGACAATAGATTTTTTGGGCAAATGTTTGGGTGTTTAATCCATTAAATCATTACTGGTCCCCACTAAACTAGGTAATATGTGATGCAACCCACCTCATCACTACAATGTTGAAGCCAAATGGCCAGGGTCTGTACATGATGTCAGAATGTTTAGGGAGTCATCATTGTGCCACAAATTTCAACAGGGTATGTTTTGCCTTACACAATGTTTTTTTTTGTTTTTTTTTTTTTTTTAATGCAATTATACATTTTAACTACCTTTATAGGACACTTCAATGGTTACTTGCTGGGGGACAGAGGGTACCCTTTGTCTGCCCTATATGATGACGCCCTACTCCTGAACCTGAGCCTGGACCCTCACAGCAGAACATGCGGGTCAAGGTGGAAATGACCATAGGCATCCGGAAGGCAAGGTTTTGCAGTGCCTGGGTGCGGCTCAGGGTCAGCCCAGAAAGCTGTCATGTGACATCACAGCTGCTTGTGTTGTTCTTCACAACATTGCCACACTGAGATGGCAATCTCCTTGATGAAGATGGGCAAGAGGAACCCCCAGTGAACCAGTAGAGGACCAAAAGAGATGGCAGGGGTGGTACGAGACATGAATTGCCCAAATCACTTTACTTAAAAACCAGTTAACAGTCAAGTGTTGTTCATTGTTTCTTTATTTCCTGTAACAAAAGACATTTGTATTTATTGCTTTAGATTTCATTCAACAACAAAAAGACAGATTAATGTTCACACACTGTTTCCACCTTAAGCTGGTGCTCCAGCAATTCAATTTCCAAGTCTGACCTTTTTTAGGTTAAGCCTTTTCTTATCCATTTGAAGCTGTATAAGGTCCATCTCCATGTCTTTTTATTCTGATTTGCTTTTTGAAGGTGGACCTTATACAGCTCTTGTGGCAGGCAACTAAAAAGACAGAATAATTAAACATGACTGATAAAGTCTGTAATACAAACACAGACCAAATATTTAAATGAAGAAGGAGAACTGCAGAACATTTCTTACACTGCTAAGATTCTGTGTGGAGGTAGATGGACCCTCATCTGTATTAAAATCTCCTGCCATATTCTGTAAAATGACAATGACAATTTATTCTCTTATGTAAAAAAAGGGGGAATGGCATCTGATGCCTCATACCTCTATGGGCCTCCCCCCACATTTTCTGTTTCCTGTCACAGCAGAAGTGGTCTCTTCATCTTCATCCTACAGTGAAAATAAGGAAGGATGCTTGGTCTAGCAAACAGAAACCCTTAAGATAATAATCACTGTGACAGAGTGTGGTGTTGCAGGGAGGATCCAATAATACAATGTCGCCATCAGCAACTGCCAGATAATTAAACCAATAAGATAATCATGCATATTCAATACTCAATGTATATTCTCAAACAAATACAACTAATACAGAAGGACATTAAAAACTAAATTACATTAACTACTAAATTATATGGCGTCAGTAACAAACTTTAGTAAGTTTAGAAAATATTACCTTGCTGGAGAATGTTTTTGTGCTTCATTTTGACCATGGCTCCACTTCTTCTTCTGGCTCCAGAAGGATTTCACACCTGATAAAGCAAGAAGCCAACATATTTACTAGCCAGTTATGTGCATTACTATCTGTAATATAAGCAAATGTATGGAGGCCAACAAGTAAATACTTGTCTATTTTTATTACATGCCCCAAAGAATTTTTATGCGTCCCAAATGAAAGGGGAAAATAGCCCCATTTATAATTTTATAAACTCACCAGCATTTACCCTGTCCGTTATTTTTGCCAAGTCAACTCTCTCTTTCTTTTGATGATGCAGCAGTATGTGCTTTTTTAGTTATAATGGGCTTATAGTCTTCATAAAGCAAGCATTAAAAACCTCCAACTCAGTTTCAACCGAAGTATGTAGCTCGCCATTTTTTTTTTCTCCTTGGGTTTCAATGTTGACTCCTGAAATCGACGATCCATTGAAAATGTCTTTATGTTACTCGCCGCTGTGCACGCACATTAACTCTGGGGTTACTAATAGGAGGTTGATTAAACTAACTCCTCACAGGTGTTTTGGTAACCGACATACCCAGAGTTAACAAGTTTGGGGTTAACCAACCAAGAGTTCAAGGTTTATTCTGGCGGTAAGTTAACCTTGCTTTCTGAATACACCCCTGGTGTCAAAATACATAAAAACAACAGTAGAAAAAAATATGAAAATAATTAATTCATGAATACGTTCTAAAATGCATAAACTATATATATAAGTATATTATATATATATATTATAGTAATTTTCTAGTTATTTTTCTAGACAGTTTGAGTTTTGAATATAGTGGCATTCAAACATGCAATGGCCTATTCTGTCATTTAAAGCTCATGCTGAAGACGAAATAGATCCATAAATTCATAAGAACTTGTGTCATCCCCTCTGAAATAAACTGGTTTGGAGCTGTTCTCATTAGGACCTTTACCATATACAAATCATGCAGGATTACACTTTGAATGTGATAGGTTGTGTAACTCCAGAACAGGAATAGCACAGCACAATCAAATAAATAAATAAAAACCCGCTATGAATCATTCATCTTATAGGTGCTTTCATCTCTACAACGTGAGCTGTTGATGAAAACTAAAATAAGAGAAATAAATAAACAGGAACATTCTTATCATTTCACTTTGGCCTAAAGGGATGTTTTCACTCGTGCAAATAACAAGAGGAACGGTGCCATCATCCTTTTTGTTAGTAATTGCTCATAGGCTGATGGGCATATGACAGATCTCCAATGGGATATGAAGGGCAACTGCACAAACAACATCAATAGCACATGAAATGGTTTAGTGTATCTTCTCTCAGTGTTTTCCATATAGGTCAGAAGAGAGGCCACAGAAAAGAGGTCATGATGCTGAAAGCGCCAAATTAACAACAACAGGGTTAAAACTTATTAGAGTTCTGCAGCTGAAGCCCTTCAAAAACTCTCTCCCCAATTAAAACAGATTTGAACATGTTAAAGCATGTTCGAGGGAGTTTACAAGACACCAAAATGTCTTTTTACACCACACCTAATGGATATTTAATCTAAAAATAAGTTCAGTTTAGGGAATAGTCTTTACCTGTGCAGTGTAATCTCAATTTTTCATGTGTGCTTCTGTTTCCAATTAGTTGCGGATACATTGTGATCTTAATGCATTAAACAGACACAAAAACCTCAATAGCGTCTCGACTGACCATTCAACAATGAAAAGTATATTAAATGCCTCATGTATCTTGTGTCAGGGCTTAATAAGGTAATGTAACTTTACCATTTGTGCATTTTGGTACTGGAACATCATATTCTATTACAAAAAAAAAAAAAAACAAAACATCGTAATGCTGGATTTGTTTCAGCGGCTTTTGTCTTCTCTCAGATGTTAACTGATGGGACTGGAGTGCTGTGGAGTTATTGTGATGTTTTTATCAGCTGTTTGGACTCGCATTCTGATGGCACCCCTTCACTCCAATTGTGAGCAAGTGATGCAATGCTGCATTTCTCCAAATCTGATGAAGAAACAAACTCATGTGATGCAATGCTGCATTTCTCCAAATCTGATGAAGAAACAAGTTTTTCGTTTTATTTAGCGTGACTGTTCCTTTAAGGCAAAAGAAGAGGATTTGTTCACCCAGAGCTAGTAGTTTCATCTTTGAAACATGGACAGACATATGAACATTGCAATACAGAGAAAAGGCTTTTATATTCCTTGCTCTTGTGTCATGAAAACCTCCAGATCCTACAACACTGTTCAACAGATGTCCTGAAGAGTAAAATATTACATCTTAAATATGTATTTAAGCAACTTCCGTGGCTACGATCCCTTCATATATCTCTATAAAGTGTGCTGGTGTTATTGAGATTAAACTAAACAGGCCTCAGCAAATTCAAGCCACGGGTCTGTTCGTCGATAATGAAAGATAATTAATCCATATATTCATGCATTATGAGAAAGTAAATTGCTCAATTATTCTACGTTAGTGAAATTGTTTTGAATGTGGGGTAATTATGTTTCCTATTTTAAGCCCATTAAAGAGATGATGTTGAACTCTACTAAAGGTAGATTATCGGCGTCCAAATGCTGACATTTATATAATCAAATGTAGTTTTGTATTGCAAGCTAGCAGGTACTTAGAAATGCATACTTACTGATAAAATACCATGTTGTGCTTTCTTTTTTCCAAGTAGGGGTTTGTTTGATGGTTTCATAAATCACTGTGGCCATTATATATGTAATTTTTGCCACCAACAAATAACTAAATAAATAAAAAGGAAAGATTGTGATCGGAAAGTCTTGTATGGTAAAGAGTACATGACATGCACTGCCTTGGTACTCTAGTCATTATCATATTTGTAATTCTTCCCTAAATAAGTCTCTTATTGAGCTTTGTCGTTGAATATAAAAAATGTCTCACTCACTTACAGTACCTCAGGACAAAAAAACAACACATTATAACTAACATAATTTATTTATTAATAATGTAATTAGAATAAATATTTATTTATTATAATTCATTTTTACCTCATGATCCTCATAATTATTATTGATTATTATTTTATAATTATTATTATTATGTATTATTATAATTATTATTACCATATGGTCAAAAATGTATTTACCAATCTATCTATACATATGCATCTATATATATATATATATATATATATATATATATATATATATAAAAACAATCCTCACAAAAAAGCACAGATCTTTTGCACAAACACACATATAGGACACTAGTTTATTATAATTTTATTCATAATTTTGAATAAGTTTTTATGTTTATATCTTCTGTTTTTATTTTAATTTTAGATAAAGTTTGAGTCATTTTATTTTAGTCATAGTCCTTAGATAAAGTTTGAGTCATTTTATTTTAGTCATAGTCATAGTTTTTATACAGTATTTCAATTTTCAGTTATTACAGTACATCATGTTTCACTTTTTTTTTTTTTTTTTTTATTTTTATTTATTTTTATTAACCTGGTATGTAAACATTCATGCAACCATGAAAACTTAATAATAAATCAATAAATAAAAGAACAAGGGAAAAAGACAAAAATGAAAATGCAAACTAACTCGACTACGGCAGTACTAAAAATCTAAAAGCCATGGGTCCCACAACAATGTAGGAGAAATGCAGGTCAAACACTAATTTTTTTTTGTAAATGCTTTTTAATCCCTGACAGGATTAGGGACTGACATTGCTTTATAAGGAATGTTTCCTCTCATGAAACCAGTGACTGAATGAGCAAAAACAGGCTTTAAGCTTTCAAGCCGCGGTGCTTCTCATGTTATCACTCGGGCGCTAGTGAGGCCCATGAGAATGAAAATCATGCTTGCATCTTATTTGAACATAAACAGCACCGCCGTTTTGGGGGGCTCCTTCTTTGCACCTAAACAACTCACTTTTTAACCAAATTTCTGTTATTACATTGGCAGAAATAATTTCATTTTGAGCTTTCTCCCCAGACGGTTTGAATGGTAAAAGTAAATATCATGTAAGAGCTTCCTCTGTATACACAAACAACTTGCAATAATATTCATGTTTGTCCATTTCCAATCTCTACATCTCAAGTTTTTAATATAAAGCTAATGGACTTATGAGGAAAAATACACATTAAGCCAGATTTAAACAGAATCGTAAAGAAAAAATTTGCTGAAATAGATCTGCTCTCACCCACAGGCCAGTCATCCAAGATGGTTGTGAGTTTGATTTCTTCATACAAAACAGATTTGGAGAAATGGAACATTGAAATCACTTGCGCAACCGTAATGGATGCTCTGCATGAATGGGCTGCCGTCAGAAAGAAGAGCTTCTCCAGATGTTAACTGATGGACTGGAGTGCTTTGGATATACTTGTGATTGTTTTTATCATCTTGTTTGGACTCTCATTCTGACGGCAAACCCATTCACTGCAGAGCATCCATTGCTGAGACCCACTGATGCATGCCAGTTTTGTGTACCTCAGTGGGGTATGGTTTTTGTATTTACTTTATTAAACCTTAAACAGAGTTTTCGAAATGAAGAACCACTGGCGGTGTCAAACTCAGCTTTACAGATTTGGGTTATTTTTAAAGGATATAAACAAATGTACCGCTTACATGATTTTCCTCAGTTTGTGTTGATGACGGCTGGTAAGCTGAATGCATATTTATGCAACTTTCAAAAGCATGGCGCTTCCATCTCACTCACACTTCTCCACTAACAATATAACACTCTACTCCTATTTTCAATCGCATCCAATTAAACCAGACAAATTAAATTGCAGTTTCATGTTTGAAAGGAAGCATGGAAATGGAGATCTCTGTTTTTCACCTCACCACTATTGAATGGAAAAAATAACCCCAACTATATATAATGCCCCCCATTATTACTGATAGTGATATCCAGTAATAGTAATTAAGGATGAAAGGCTGGGAGTGCTCTGCCCAAGAAAGCTCACAATCCCGGCAATCAAAACACTCTCATGTTCATCAAACTATGAAACAACGCCATGGTTTACAGTAAACAGTCTTAAATTAGAGCTTACCAGCGGGACTGAGCATAGAGTTCTGTTTAATTATATGTGCTCTGTGAAAAAATACCAGAATAACAGAGATTTGCTAATTAATACCGTCTAACTCAAAGTTATTGTTCCCAGAATTAGTCAATTTTTCCTTAAAAAACCTAGGACTAAACCCACACAAACACACACACACACACACACACACACACCACACACACACACACACACACACACACAACCACTATTATATATATATATATATATATATCAGATACATTGAAAAAATGTTAGCATATATATTTGGACCATTTGAAAAAATATAGTATAATATATATACTTATGATATAACTATATATATAATATAGAATCCTATATCTATATATATATATATATATTATAATTATGGTGTATGAGGTCTTACGTCTATTATGGCTTCTGCATTAGTTTGATTTTATGGAATATATAAAAAAGCAGTAAACGTGAAATATTTTTATATTTAAAAGTCACATGATCTTCGAAAAATCATTCTAATAGGGGATTTGCTATTATCTATATATATATATATATATTATATCTTATAGATAGCTATAATTATATATATATATATATATATTATATTATGTATTATATTATTGTTATTATTTATTATATAGTTGATTATTAAAAAACAGTTAATAATGTATGGGAAAAAGAACTATATAACAACCCAAGCACTTCGGTCATCATTCCCCTAACATTCGGGTGATAATAAGTAGTATTCGCACCTTAAGTAAGGAACGTAAACACTGCCACCAGTGGTGAAATACGTAACAGCAGGGGGATCAGTGCCGTGAACCTATTTTGGTTTACCACAGTTTATCTTAGAAAATAATATAATGAATCATTATAGTACCTCCAGTCCCTGATAACGAAACAAAAAAAAGGACAAATAAATAAATAAATACCGCATGGCCTTAAGGTGTTCCATAGAGTTGAACCTTAATCTAAACTTGAACTATGGTAGAATTCCATCTGACTCGGAAGGAAACAGAGGGAGTCACCCCCCCATTTTTTCTCGAAGCATTTCGATGAGCTTTATTGCTGTCGAATAAATATATGTGAGGGATAAGAACCTAATGCCCTAGTTTGATGGAATCTCCTGTCATTTCTTTAGTAGATATTGTGAAGGAGGAGGAGATGGAGAGCAGAGGAGGACATCTCTGCTCGTGTCTAAAACAGTATATATAATTGTATGGGAAAAAAGAACTATATAAAACAAACACTTGTGTCATCATTCCCCTCACATTCGTGTGCTAATAAGTAGTATTTCCCCTTACGTAGAAAAAGTAAACACTACACCAAGTGGTGAAACCGTAACAGCAGGGGGGATCAGTGCCGTGAAAATATTTTGTTTACCACAGTTTTATCTGTGAAAATAATATAATGAAATCATTTATCTTACCTCCAGTCCTGACTACGAACCAAAAAATAAGACAAATAACAAATAAATACCGCATGGCTTCTCAGGTGCTTCCATAGATTTGAACCTTAACTCTAAACTTGAACTATGGTAGAGTCCATCTGAATCCTGAAGGCCAACAGAGGGAGCTCACACATCCTGAATGCATTTCAGATGAGCTTTTATTGCTGTCGAATAAATATACTGATGAGATAATGAACCTAATGCCCTATTTTATGAATCTCCTGTCACGACATTTAGTAGATATTGTGGAGGAGGAGGAGATGAGCAGAGTGGAGGACATCTCTGCCGTGGTTCCCATTGTTTTTTGCAGGCATGACCTATTTTAGGGGGAAAAGAAACACCTAGTCAACATTTCAGTAGTGTAGCCTCAAATGAGACACGACTTGTGTCCAAATAATATCTAAGTATGAGCATAAAACTCTATTAGAAGCCTGGAATAATGTGTGCTCCTTTCTCTTGTGTTTCTGTAAGTCTGAACACTCTGAACGCTTCCAAAACACAAGAGACTGTTAAAAATCATAGAAAGCAATACTAATATAAGGGGGTTTAGTAGTGACATAAAAGCCTTATCCTTTAATCGCTGAACTGGAGAAGTAAATGGAAACTAATGATACAGAGGCATTAAAAACAGTAAAAAAAAAAAAAAAAGTCATAGAAACAATTTAACTCAGAAGTTGCTAAAATCCTCATAAAATAGTTAAGCTAAAGATACTTGCAATTAACACAGTTTTGAAACAGAAAGACTGGAAATAGTACTTTCCACTGTACAATGTACTAGTGTTGTGGGTCAAGACCAGTAATCCTGAAATTCATATGAAAAATCCACATTTACTGCCTGAAAAATCTCATATTTAATCAATAAACACAATAAGAATAATAAGACACTAATATAGAGCCTGTTACCAATAAAATTGAATCACTAACAAGTGAATTGGTACAATTACAAATGCATAAATATTGTTGTGATTAAAATATTTAATTTAATTAAAAATACAATTTTGAATATAGAATTATGATGGAAAAATAAAATCAAATGAATGTGAATATCAAATTAAAACCGCCAGAAGGCTAGGTGGCAGATAATCACTTAAAGAGTGATTCGAATCTTTTATTCAACCGATTCGTTCAAAGCAGCTGATTCGAATCAGTAAGAAATCACCACCGTGTGTGCTGCTCGGAAACGCGTAGTTCTGTTATGGATTTGTCTGAAACTATTTTGGTTGCTGAAACAGCTAAATAAATAAATGAATAAATAGTCTAAAATGTAATGTACATACTATTTGTCGAATGTTTGTATATAAAATCAATATAATGTTTTTTTTTTGTTGCTGTACATAGGTTATTAAATTGATGTTGTAATATTAATTTTATTTGTTATAATATGGAAAATATCTCATACAGTAAATTTTTTGCAGTCATATCTTGATTTTTTTTGCCATTTGTATTAATTTTGGTGAACTTTTGTGACACAATTCCCCATTAAATTCCAACCGAGCACAGCAGTATCAAAATAAATAGAAATAGAAATAAGTTATTAAATGAATTTGAAGCAGGAAGTTTACCATCATCACATTAATGATGCATTGGGGCTTCAAATCAGACAATTTAGTGATATATTTATGTAGGTGATAATATGTTAAGATCTTTTAGATAATTTGTTATGTGTAATATATGTAATACCACGGTTCAGTTTTATTCTATGATTTTGTTTTGAAGAACACTACTGCTGTCCCTCTCTCTTTCATCACAAGAAGCTAATTGCCCACGCCATTTAAGAAGTTAAGCAGATCGCTTCATTTTTTTCATGTGCCCTTGGACAAACAAGCCTAGAGTCCGTTGTCACATCCTTTATGCTCTGAACAAAATTCATCTTCACTGATTGGCTCTTTGAGGCTGATTGGAGTTGGAATGTTTTGTGCCTCGGACCTAATGACCAACACTTATGACTCTCACCTCATCTTCAGTCATCTTCGGCAGGTTCATGCAGCTGGGAAGCATTGTTCTCTGAAGTGCCTGAAATGTAACTGTGTTCAGCGTCATGGAAGTCTTAAGCTAAAGAAAAGCTTAAATCTGACAAGAGCTGATTGAAATTCCATACAGTTCAGATCCAATCAACACCAATGGATGCTCTGGAGTGAATGGGTGCCGTCAGAATGAGAGTCCAAACAGCTGATAAAAACATCACAATAATCCACAAGTAATCCATAGCACTCCAGTCCATCAGTTAACATCTGGAGAAGATTAAAAGATGAAACACATCCAGCATTGTGAAAAAGTGGTCTGGTCTGAATCAGGAGAGAGAAATCTGCACAGAACAAGCACTTTTTGATTGGAGGAAGTGTTATTATGGGATTGCGGACTCACATTTTTTGCTTTAAAAACGTCTTAATGCTGGATTTGTTTCAGCTTTTTTCTTCTCCAGATGTTAATAGATGGACTGGAGTGCTGTGGATTACTTGTGGATTATTGTGATGTTTTTTATCAGCTGTTTGGACTCTCTCTTCATTCTGACGGGCACTCCATCTACTGCAAAAGCATCCATTGCTGAGACATCTTCGATGTAATGTTGCTAAATCTGATGAAAAAAGCAAACCCCATCAACATCTTGGCTTTTCATCTTTAAGATTTGGTGCCACTAATCTGACTAATTTAAAGGAATAGTTCACTCAAAAAATGAAAACATGCTGAAAATGAGGGAATTATTAACAAGTAAACTAAACATTCACAAGCATGTCATGTTTGTGTAATAACTGGGACTTTTAATACTTGTAAATAGGAAAAAGATTTTAATAATCATGTTTTCTTTTCTATTTTTTTTTGTACAAACTGCAGACATGCCATTATTTTCATTTTTTCCCATGGCAAAGGACAAAAACTGAATACATGAATTTGTTGGCCTGCACAGTTTCATGTCCTTCATGCCTTTGTTGTTGTTTTTCTGCTCTCAGTATTCAGTCCCTCTGCACTCCAGTTTTGAAGATGCCCTTAATTGCTTTCTCATTGTGACTAAGAACAAGAGGATTTCATGTGAGGAATGACATGAGTGTCATATTCGGTGCAGCATCAGGCTGTCATCCACCTCCACACTCTGTTTATTCTAGTGCTGGCATGACTGCTGTGCTTTTGTTGACTTTGACAAATATGATGAAGGTTGTAAACAGATACAACAGCACTGCCGATCTTTTCATCACAGAACCGTTTTGTTTTGCTCTCTCTCTCTCTCTCTCTCTCTCTATATATATATATATATGCCTAAATTTTACATTTACGTTTGCATTTATGCATTTGGCAAACGGTTTTATCTAAAATGACTTGCATTGCATTTACGGTACACATTTTTATTGAAG
The DNA here is from genome assembly GCF_018340385.1 of Cyprinus carpio. Classification (NCBI taxonomy): domain Eukaryota; kingdom Metazoa; phylum Chordata; class Actinopteri; order Cypriniformes; family Cyprinidae; genus Cyprinus; species Cyprinus carpio. The sequence goes on along the minus strand of NC_056580.1, from coordinate 28,494,132 downwards.
GTTGCTTTACTGTGAATCAAACACATAATAGTATGTTCTACTATTTGAGAAACAAATATATAAATTTTTTAAATGCATGTATTTTAATTGCATCAAAATTTCATCCATATGGATTACACAGTTTTAACCAGGGTTATTATTGCTAAAGTTTAATTACTTGAAGTAAAATAAACATTGCACTGAGATAAAATAAAAAATAAAAAATAATAAAAAATACTTATCTTGGGGAAAGCCATGATTCTGACAACATGTGCATCAACATCTGCAGTCGGCCTGCTGTGGGGATCTGGGTAATGGTATTAGGTGACAGGCTTTAGAAAAATCGGATACTACCACCAGAATAACCCGAGTTACCTTGAGACCTTGGGTGACCAGTACCAAAGTCCAGATATGTGGGGACAGGGGTCTAGGGATGGGTAGTGGTGCAACGGCCGAGGGTGGTCTGGGTTCCTTGTTCTGGGCACACACAAGAACATGCAGCAACAAAAGCCCCGAAAACGGCTCGTGCATGTTGGGCCCACCCAAAAAACCTTCTCTGGCATGAGTTTCAATGTCCTTGTGCTCCCAGGATGGCCCGAAGTAAGAGCATAAGCATGGCCCCACTGTAACACATCAGAACGCCACCGTAATCAGGTACAACAGGCGCCCGGGTGGGCCATTACCGTGGGTCAGGATGTTGTGTGGGCCCTCTAACTGCGGTCTCAACTCCCACTGAATAGATGCAACGGCCTCTCGTAGGAGCTGGTAGGATAGGCTCAGGGGTCCGCCTCCATTCTGGTGGATCGAATTGTCTTGGAGCGGGCGTCCAGCTTAGTTCTTAGAACCTGGGCGAGATGAGAGGGGTAAATCAAAACGCTTAACGGAAGAGGGGCCAAAGACGATGCCTGACGTGAAGTTAACCTCTTGGCCTCACGGGTAAGGTGAAGGTTTTCTCGTGGGTCTGTCCCAAGTAAAGGAATGGGTGCTTGGCCCCTCCAGCCACTGTTCTTCCACTCCTCAAGTGCCAGCTTAATTCCAACAGTTCCGGTTACCAATGTCATAATTCTTCTCGGACTGGGGAGGTCGTCGGGAGAAGGTAGCACAAGGGTGAAGTTTGGTGGTCATTTATAGGCCCTCTGTGACAGAACCAGAACAGTTCCTTACCCCAACGTCCGAAGAATCCCCTCGAAAAAATGGCAACTCAGGATCTGGGGGAGAAGAGTCAGAATGGGTGCAGACGTGAGAGCTGCTTGAGTCGGTTGAAGCATGATCTGCCCTCTCAGGTCCACTTTTTTAAAAGGGCCTGATGTCTTCTTGGTAAGAGCGGTCAGGGGTGCGGCCAATAGACTAAAGTTCCTAAAAATCTCCGGTAAAAAGTTGGCAAATCCCAAAAAGCGTTGGACTCCTTGGCGAGCATGGTTGGGGCCCCAAATTAAGAACTTGCGGATCTGGCCGGGATCATCTGGACCTTGCCCACTCAGAGACTTATAAAACCAAGGAAAGATTATCAGTTTTGGGGACATGAATTAGCTCTTCTCCAACTTGACAAAGATACGTCCATCTCAGCATTGGGACAGGACAGTACGGGACATGTTGAACAGTTCTTGAGAGGAACGAGAGAAGATGAGGATCTCATCAAGAATCAAACACAAACTTGTCAAGCATATCCCGTAGCACTCATTAATAAGTGCCTGAAAACTGCTGGAGCATTGATCTAGTAACAAAAGGGCATTACCTGCCCATTGACACGCATAGTGTCCTCTAGGTGCTGAGCACAGTTAAGAAGCAGTTCTTCCATTATCTCTTCTCGTATCCTTACAAGGTGGGTAGTGCATTCCGAAGATCCAAATTCGTGAAAATGGTTTGCCCCTTGAAGGATGTCGAAGGCCCTGTGTGTCATTAGTGGCAGTGGATAACGGGGTCCTTACGTGTGATGCGTTGATAAGGCCCCGGTATAGTCAATGGCACGGACGGCAAGACCGTCATCCCAGACTAGTACCCAACCCCAGAAAAACTCCAGCCTCCTGCGGTGATGTATGGAGTGGAACGGATAACATCCAATGTTTGTTAAGTGCTATCACTGCATATATTACTCTCACATGGCAGAGCCTCTTTTGGGGGCAGAGAGGGAAAAATAAAGTTCCTCCCTCGAGTGAGGGGCAGGGACCTTTGGTAGCAGAGATCTATTGCCACAGTAAGGGTTCTCCCGTCCAAATGCAGTTATGGTCAGGGGTTCGAAGAGATGTTTGATGGGCTGAATTCTTCGGTGTTGTCTGGGCTAAAGTATAAATCCATAAAATCTCCAGCCAGCCCCTGAATCTACGAAAGGCCCGCTAGCTTATGATGAGTGGTTGCACCATTTCAGTGAACAAATTGATTAGTGAACACAACACCATCACCTAGTGCACAGGTTGCTCGTTGGTTGGGGGAATGTGGGAATGTGATTACTCTCCTCGTCCCAGCCCCCCTCCTTTCGCTCGCCCACCACCTGAGAGTTGTAATTGTACCATCAGGCTCAGGGCAGGTTGGACCTGAAGTGGTCTGGCTTTAACAAAGTAAAAACAGACACTTCTCCCTGCCATGCGTCGTTACCTCTCGCGCTTTTGTGACAGTCTGGTCCTCCCCCCAGCTTGCAGGGGTGTCCTCGAAATAATTCCTGGGGAGGGATATGATAGTGGAGGGCTCAAGGGTTAACTGCATACAAAAAACTTGGGGCGCGGGCAGCCGGACCTCCCTCAAAGCGTTCCCTGTACGTCCTGCGCTCGTCGAATGCGGTTGTCCACCCTGATAGAGAAAGAAATGTCAATAAGGGACTCTAGGTCAGGGAGCCGGGCTAAGGCTTTCGAGAGGCCGCGTTAATCATTGAGTTCAGGGGGACAGGGCTGATGGTGGAAACGATGCCTATCAGGGCTCGTTGCCGCGGTTCTCCCAACCGCTATCAGTTAGTACGTGCGCTAATACGAACCTACAATTGCAAATTCAGCTACACCCTCTGCAATGATACCCTGAGAGACTCTGAAGCAAGCAGCTGTGATGCATATTCTCCCCACTAGATAAGTGGTGATGAAAGACCCTCCTCATTTCAGCAATAAATTGGTCACAAAATTGTCACGGTAAGTGGGGATTGTTGGTTTCCCACAAAGCCTGTTTAGCCCAGTCCCAGAGCTTTTCCAGTGAGCAGAGTGATAGCAGTGTATGCAACCTTACTGCTCTCTGTAGTGGAAACCGTTAGGTTTGTAATCCAAATACTAGAGTGCACTGAGTGACAAAGCCCCGACATCTCTCAGGATTCCAATCCATACTCTCTCTGGTGCAGGTAGTTTTTGGCTCCGACAGAAGCCCAGTGAACTGGATGAGTGGGGGTCTCACAGCGGGGAACACATGAAACCACTGGAGAGGTTTTGGGATCAGCTCACAGCTCGCCTCACCTAGGCGTTGCAGGATCTCAGTTAAGATCTGCTCATGTCTGTGAATGGTGGAGGCTTGGCCAGACAAGGCAGCTAATATACGATCCACATTGGAAGCAGGTGGGGCTCCTTCTGCTGGGTCCACTTCCATGGTTCAATCTTGCTGTAAAGGGTGTCTGAAGCTGGAATCGAACTCAGGACTTCTAGTCAACTGAGCTCCCTGTTTACCACTGGGCCTATGGGTGAGTGATAGATTATCCGTTGGACCCAAGAGCAGAAGGATAAACAAGCAGGCTTTGTCAATCATAAACAAAAGGGTTTTACTGTAGGCTCCAAGTTCCCAAAGAAACAACATAAGAGAAGCGGTGTGCTTCCTCAGTGAAAATACAAAAAACAAAAAGAACAGTAAACAAAACCAGAAGTTTTACCAAGCTTGACTTTCTAGGCAAGGAGTACACACGATAGGTTAGCTCAGATTGAACACCAAGTCTAAGGAAGAGGCACACTTAAATAGGCAGAACACCAACAAGATAAATGACCAGCAGGTGGTAGAAATCAATTCCTAATTAGTGATGACCCAGAGAGTTCTACAATGGCTGGGCCCACCTAGTGGATGGGAGCGTCATTACACCTCATTGGAGTGACAGCGCCAACTAATGGTTGGGAGAGTCATTACATGGGCAGCAACTAGAGGCTGGAGCCTTACAAACAGTTCTCATTTTCGTTTAGTTTGAGCTGATCTACTAAAATAACTAAAACTAAACAGACTAAAACTAAAAAAACATAAAACTGTACACAAACCTGATTTACAAGTAGGCATATATATATATATATATATATATATATATATATATATATATATATATATATATATATATATATACTTATATAATATATATATATAAAATAAACTAATAAAAATTATGAATGACAATGACATTACTAAAACTTTAACCAAAGTTAAAGTGAAAAAGGAAAACATAAAAATAAAATCTAATTCAAAATATTAACAAAACATATAATAGTGTATCAGTGATAATAACACAGGTTTTAACATAAAATAATAATTAAAAAATAATAGTCTTAATGTGATGCATATTTGTCATTCATGCATAAATGAAACATGTCAGATTTCTGTAATAGTACTTTTAATAAACTAAATGTGTTTTAAAATACACAGGTTTATATATTTATCCTCAATAAGTCCAATTTGTCTCATTCACTGTAATTAATTAAATATTGCATGTTCCTCAGCTAGTCATACTTTCATACATTTATTGAATAAATGAAATGGTTTTCTCAGTGAACAGATTCTAAGCAATTTGAATAAATGTTTTTTTAAAGCTATTATTATTTACATAAAATCAAATTGATGCAAATAGTTAGTAAACTATGCCACAATTTTTTGAGTGCGACATCACACCTGTTTCATTTACTGTATGTATGCTTGACAAATATGCATCACATTGAGCTTATTAGTTTGTTTTTGTTGAAATGTGTAATCCAAATGCAGTTCAGATACATACATTTCAAATGTAGGCCTAAATATTAAGTTTTTCAGTCAGATTATGTTCTGTTTTGGGCCGTTGTGCACTTCATTACCAGTGAAGCATCCAAATTGTTGACTGATTTTTAGATTTGGTGGCTTTTTTGAAAAAATACGTGAGCAGTTTATTTTTATGTTGTGCTCGTAGCCTTGCAATAACAGCAAAAAAGAAAAAAAGAAAAAAAAAAGAAATGGCATAAGAGAGCAGCCATGTGACAGTGACTACAGGTGAAGCCCCACAGAGACAGTGATTGCTGCTGATGCTGCACAGATGTGAAGGACCACAGATGGTTCAGCAGCACAAACGCCTGATAATATATATACTCACACATTTATATAAAACAGCCCACACAAGTGAGATCTCTGCACTTTCTGCGGTGAGATTTCACAGTGAGATTTGCTCTCTAACAAATCTTAGAAGTCAAAACCTGTAAAGATTTGCAAGTAAACACTTTTCAATGTTTCTACTGAAATATCCCAAACTATGTTATTAGCATAATTCTTCCTGAATCAGGTCAGACTTTAGAGCATAATATAATATACTCTTCCATCTATAACAAACTTTTTTTGCACTAAAAGGCAGTAGGATTACTCACACCAGCCAGTTTTTGGCCAATTTTGGATAATAAACGATGCCAATAATTGCGTTGACTTGGCCGATTGATAAAAGTGTTCTTTTTTCTTTGAACCAATTCCAAAATCTCACAACAGCCAAAATTTTTAATGAAGTTTGAGTACATATCGTCTAAATGTTCATTTCATTTTGCCAATTTTGTGTAAAGCTCATTTGCCATTATTTATTTTATTATGTATGTATCGCCATCAGCAGCTAGATATCAGCTTTAAATCATTTGGAACAATTCTCCAGGTTAGTAACGTGAGATCTTTGAAAGATAGTGAATGAGTTATGTTTGAGGCACTTAGTAGCAAGTAAACGTGCATATTCTGCTTAGTTAAAAAAAAAAAAAAAAAAAACTCATACTATACTGTACATAAGTTTGGAATAATTATGATTTATATTGATTACAATGTTTTTAAAATAAATCTCTTCTGTTAACCAAGGCTACATTTATTTGATCAAAAAGACAGTAAAAATTAAAAATAATGTGAATATATTGTAAAATGTAATTTATTCCTGTATTGTAAAACTGACACTTCAGCAGCAGTTACAGAACTTAAGTCTTCAGTGTCACACAATCTCTGCACATTTACTGCTATTTTTTTGTGTTTTTCTGTGCAAACATTTTTTGGAGACAGCTACACCATTACATTTTTTTTTTCTTTGTGGCAGTCTATTATTGCACTTTAATTTATTTCAGATAAACCCACCTCCGAAAAGCACATAAAAACAAAATGAACTAGTGCCTTTAGATATCGCCATAACCATTAAAAAAAATCCATATCAGTCAACCACTATGAAAAAGCTTCATACTCTGAGACTCTAGTCTGCATCCAGTCAAATCATAACCCCACGCAGGGAAACAGCATATTACATGCTGTGCACAGTGATACGAATGTGTGATATGAATATGAAGCAGTTTCTGTATTAGCTGCATCTGCCTAATATGATGGACAGAAAACAGAAAAGCCTTTTAATTACAGATGCATCAGAGAAGTGTTGATGTGTAGTTTTATTATGGATCACACAATGACCGTTCATTTGGACGTGATTGAGTAAATGATGCATCAGTGCACAATGTGTAACTAGAATTCAGTGTAGCATCTACTCACCCTCAGGCCATCCAAGATTAGGATGAGTTTGTTTCTTCATCAGATTTGGAGAAATGTAGCATTGCATCAGTGTCTCAGCAGTGGATGTTCTGCAGTGAATGGGTGCCGTCAGAATGAGAGCTGATAAAAACATCACAATAATCCACAGCACTCCAGTCCAGCAGTTAACATCTGGAGAAGACAAAAGCTGAAACACATCCAGTATTAAAACTGTTGCTTCAAGATAAAATATGAGTCCATAATCCATAATAATGTTTCCTCCAGTGAAAAAGTCCATCTCCTGTTGTCTCTAACATCAAAATCCAGCCACATACTTGTTTAGAGCTGTTTAAACAATGCTTGATCTGTGCAGATTTCTCTCCTGATTCAGACCAGCACTTTTTCTCTGGACGAAGCGAGATTATGGATTATGGAAATTTTAGAGAGTTTGAAGTTAAAACGTTTTAACAATGCATTTGTTGCATCAGTGAGCAAGTGATGCAATGGTACATTTCTCCAAACCTGATGAAGAAACCAACTCATCTGCATCTTGTACATACCTGAGGGTATGTACACTTTCAACAAATTTTCATTTTTGGGTGAACTGTTCCTTTAAATCACACTTTGCAAATGTCTAAACATATCAAAGCAGGTGTCTGTATGTGTGCAAGATCTTTTCTCTTTACTTCACTTTTCTTTATCTGGTGATTATAGTGGATGTACGAAGACAGTTCTCTTCATGTTCACAGCAGGCGTCACAAATAGGTGTCTTGTTTTATTTCACACTTAACAAGCTTTTGCTTGAGAAAAAAAAAAACATGCTATAGTGCTATCTTTCTTTAAAAATAAATTACACTGGCTAGTATGCAAAACATTAATAATTTAAAACTTCAGTTACATTTATACATATATACATAAATTTGAACGAACATCAACTAAGAATATGTCATTTAATAAAGCACTATTGTGGAAACGTTTTTACATGAGGTCCCTGGGTCTGCAGTGCAATGCAGTGACATCCATAAGCATGACTCAAATACTTTTTAAGGCCACTGCAGTGGTCATTTCTCTCTCTCACTGACCCCTGTATAACAGTGTTTGATTTGATAAATGCGATTCGTTTTATTTCATTCATCATCATCATCATGTGCCAGTGTTTTGTCCCTCCCACATTTGTGGGATGTAGCTGTTGCGAATTCCGAGTCATCGTCCTGTTAGTCAGAGAAATGGTTGCCTGAATGGCTTAAGATGTTCATTGTATCCTGGGATCAGGGGGAGCTAGAGGTTATAGTGTTAATGTGTAAAATGCAGTGGAGAGAATAATAATAAATAATAAAAAATCTTTCCAGATGAGATGCGCTTTTTGTTTTGGGTTGAAGCCTGTAAGGTGTTTGCATTGACTGTTCGGGAATAGTCTTTACTGATTTAACATCGATCGATTGCAATACGGGCGATGGAGATGGTTATTTGTTGGCTATGCTCTGTTATGTTTGAGATGGAGTGGATTGATTGAGTGGCGTGGTGTGATGTATGGCATAAATCTAGAATAGGATAGTATAATGTTGAGATTATTTTGATAGCGAGTCTGTCCCTCGCATGTTGTTCAGCAGGAGAGAGGCGTTCAACGGCGTTCAACTTTTTTCCAGCTCACGTCGGTGCATCGCATCGTGGCTACAATTCAAGAATGCCAATGCTTTCGTTCATTATCGCAAAATAAAACCCCGACAGGATGACAGCACGAAGAGGTGTATTTTGTGATATTAGCACGGTTATTTACCAGTTAAATAAATGGACATTAAATATTATTTCACTTCTAAAACAGTTTACAGTTAAGAAAAATAGATAAACACTTCGCTTGACATGAAAGACGAAGACTTTTTTACTAATGGTTAATTATCGTGCTAACCATTTTGAGTCACAAGATTGTGCAATTATTGAGTATCCAGACTTATTCAAGTTCTTCTGCGAAGTTCGTATTTACGTGTCGCGAAGTCGTAATTTTCGACGTCACGTGCGTTGAAATCACTTTTTTTTTTTTTTTTGCATAAGATGGTGATTTTTTTGCAAAAAATACAGCAAGGTATTTTACCTCTACTTAGATAAAATGATGCATAAAGAATGGGCATTGCAATTGTACAACGCTGTAATATTTTGTGCATGCAGCCTAGCTAGTTTCATTGTGTTTTTGTCTGTACTATTTGTTTGTTTTACTGTCAGCTACATAAACTGCATCCACTGCATCAACTGCATCAAATCAGAAAATCCAGAGTTTCTCACATGTAATTACGACATCATGATGCTCATAAATACAATATTTCCGACATGACTTGAATGCACCATTAGTTCACTATGTGCACATTCAAGTGTAAATAAATAGGCAATGGTTCTATGGAATTATTGACTTTTTTTACCTGTAAGACGGGGCTAAAGCGACCATACTGAGCGATGCAATTTCTTCCTATTCAGTGAAATACAAGTGGACTGTCTACTCCCTTTATAACATCCGAAATTACTGAGTCACAAAATGGCATTGAAGCAGTGGCTTTTGTCTCATGTAACACAGATGTCATCATGCATATCGCTTGTTTTGGCTTTAGTATATGTACAGCTGGTAGCAGTCAGCCTACAGTTATATTTGGACCCACTGTGCATCTTTCACAATGTGAGATTATTTTTAGTGCAGTGTCTTTCAGCTGGTTCTGCTTCAGAACCCAGAGTTTACATTGTGCATCAAGTGGCGACTCCTCTTTTTGTTTGCACAAAAGTAAAGAATAATGTCCTTTAAATCCAACATTGAAATGCACTATTATGAACGGCGTAGACCCACAATATGCAACAATTCTTAAAATGACATAAGCTAATCGGTTTCTAAATATTTGTTGAATTTCAGTTGATTTTCTGTAGGCATCTCACACAACCTGTCCACACGGACAAAGTGCAAAAAAATATTTTCTTACTTGGTATTTCTGTCTTGTTTTCCAGTACAAATATCTGTGAGAAGCAAAAAGACTTAACTTAAGATATTAAGATATTAAGTCTTGGTTTTGTAAAAATGTGTCAAAATGAAGTAGGTTTTTGACAAGACAAGGAATAAAATCTGCTTTTGGGCAAGAAAAAACAAGCTAATCCATTGCCAGATTTCTTCTTGCTTTAAGCAATCAACTCACTTAATTTTGATACATTTGTAAGAAAACAAGACTTAATATCATAAGTCATTTTGCTTCTCAAGTAAACCTGTCTTGATTTAAGAATGTTTGAATATTTGTACTGTAAAACATACAGAAGAAAATCACTTCTGCAGTGCATCTGTCCAATTTGATTATCAATAATTTTGCAAGTTTTATCTTCTCTTTTAAATAGTTGTATTTTTTTTTTTTTTATATTATGCATGCTTATATAATGAGTTGCATTTTATTATTTGCATTTAGCATTGGTTTTAAATGCTGAATTGGTATTGTTCATGAATTAACATTGCATTTTCCTCTTTTCAGATGACAGCACACAACTCTACTCAACCACCATCCATCATCATGAACATGCATATGTGGATATTGGCCATATTGTCCTTCGCCACATTTTTCACCTTAATTGAGATGTTCGACAATTACAGGGATATATGTACAGGCCTGTGCCTCTGCGAAGAAAGAGACGGGATTTTTACAGCCAGCTGTGAAAACAGAGGAATTAACAATCTGTCTGAGGTAACGCCTTTACACTTCACCGCATATCATCTTCTGCTCACAGGAAATCTGTTAAAGAAAGTCTCGCTCAACGATTTCGTTCATTATGAAGGACTCACCATTTTACACCTGGGCAACAATGATATATCAGAAATCGAAGGCGGCGCATTTAACGGACTCCAGGGATTAAAGCGACTGCATCTGAACAATAACAAAATCGAGGCACTAAACGACGACACGTTCCTCGGACTTGAAAGCCTGGAGTACCTACAGATTGATTATAATTATATTAGCCACATTCAACCGAAAGCCCTGAGCGATTTACGTCACTTAGAGGTGATCATCCTCAATGACAATTTGCTATCCGCTCTGCCATACAACATCTTTCGGTATGTTCCTTTAACTCATCTCGACCTGAGAGGCAATCAACTCAAAGTGCTTCCCTATATCGGCCTTCTGGAGCACCTGAGTCACATTGTGGAGTTACAGCTTGAAGAAAACCCGTGGAATTGTTCTTGCGAATTAATTGCGCTAAAAGCCTGGCTTGAAAGCATATCCTACACGGCTTTAGTCGGAGATGTGGTTTGTGAGACTCCCTTCCGATTGCACGGACGAGATCTCGACGAAATCTCAAAGCAAGAACTGTGTCCCCGCAAAGCCATCGCCGAATACGAAATGCACGCAGAACCGGCTCACAGCACCGAGATCCTCTACAAAACCACGTCAGCGGTGTTTACAGCGGGATTTGCGTCCTCAACCGTCCTGCGTGCCACAAAAAGCAGCCGCTTGTCTGGAAAACTCCGTGTCAAACCCACTTCACGCTCGTCTTCAAGCAAGCCGCAGAATTACGGGCCAATGTTGGCCTACCAAACCAAATCTCCAGTTACTCTAGACTGTCCCAACTCATGCACATGCAATCTCCAAATCTCAGACCTCGGGTTGAACGTCAACTGCCAAGAGCGGAAAATCGAAAGCATCTCAGATCTTGATCCCAAGCCGTACAATCCAAAAAAGATGTACCTGACCGGAAACTACATCTCTTCGGTGTGCAGTTCCGACTTCAATGGCGCAACCGGATTGGATTTGCTCCACTTAGGCAACAACCGCATAGCGGTCATTCATGATAGGACATTCGGCCAGCTTATACACTTAAGAAGGCTTTACTTAAACGGCAACTTAATCGAGCGGCTCACCGAGGACATGTTTTACGGTCTACAAAGCTTGCAGTTTCTGTATTTGGAGTACAATGTTATCCGAGAGATCGCGGTTGGTGCATTCCAGCAGGTCCCTAATCTTCAACTGCTGTTTCTCAACAACAACCTCCTCAAGACCCTACCACTGGGCATCTTTGATGGATTGAGCCTGGCTCGATTGAATCTGCGCAGCAACCACTTACGAACTCTTCCGGTCGGCGGCGTCCTCGAACCTACCCTAACGTCGCTGGTGCAGATCGATCTCTTCGAGAACCCTTGGGATTGCTCGTGCCTCGCGGTGGAGATGAAAAACTGGTTGGAGCAGCTCAGCACCGGTACCGTGGTGAACAGCGTCATTTGCGAATCTCCGCTGAGTCTCTCGGGAGAGGATATGCGGTACGTTCACGCGTCTCATCTCTGCCCGGAAAGCTCAAATGCACAATCTTCCGTCGTGCCTCCCTCGGAGGAATCCTTTCCTGGTAGCACTATCACATTAGAAACAGCCTTGGATTATGATACGCAGTATCCCGCGGTCCCCCTTTCTGTTCTTATACTCGCCTTTCTGCTCCTTTTTATATTATCCGTTTTCGTCGCCGCTGGGTTGTTTGCTGTCATAGTGAAGCGGCGTAAAAAGTCTGAACGCCTGGCTTCGGTAACCACCAATGCGAGCTCCTTCGATGCTATCTACACCGATAGAGCGAAGTCTAGAACGTCGGCGGGCCACGTCTACGAGTACATCCCATCCGCAGCAGAAAGCGGTGCGAAAAACGGCCTCTATAGTGAGGGAAGTGCAATTGAGAGTTATAGAGACTTTGAAGAACTCAATAGAGGTCTGGCATCCAATTCGGATGAAGACGTCGGGAGCAATGCGATAAGCTCCGAGTTCAGCGCCGGCACTCCAGATGCGCTCAACAGACACTCTCCTCTCTTGGACGACAACTACTTTTACCGAGATATCTTGGCTAGGGACCAGCAGGCCTCTTACAGGGGTAATGTAGCATGTAAGCATGGCACACATGCATCAGCTCAGTGCGCGGCAGACTTTGATGTGAGACATCAATACTTGAATCCGGAAAGGGTACAGCAGACCATGGTGTACTGCTCGACGCCAAACACCGTCTACATAGAGCCCAACAGAAGTGAATACTGGGAACTGAAAGCCAAGCTTCATTTCGAACCGGACTATTTAGAGGTTCATGAGAAAAGGACGACCTTCACACAATTCTGAAAACATGCATTTTTCGTAACTTTTTTTTTTTTAAGTTCAGGAGAAACATTTTTATCTGAGAGATATTAGGGTGAATCTCACAACAATATGATTGCAGCTCAAAATAGAGAAATAGAAAAATAATATTTTTATATTTTTAATTAAATATTATTTTATATTTATAAATGTGTATTTTATTTCTATTTTGCAGAGAAAATGAAGCCTGTTTATTACTATTTTTTTTTTCTTTTTTTATGCATTTATTTATTTTATTTTGCATTGCACTGTAAAAAATGGATAATGCCAAGACATTATCCATTAATTTTATTGACATTTCTGTTAACCCTTAAACCAAAAGCAATGAAGTGCAAAATTCAAAATACAGGCAAAAAGCCTATAAAAAAAAACATTAATACAGAAAAAAATCCTCTATATCAATACAGTACACTGTGCCCATTTTTTTAACAGTGTATGGCATTATTTGCAGGAAATTAAGCACATTTTGTGGGAAAAATGTTATTTAAATTCTATTGTATTTATACATCATAGCATACATTTCAAAAGTATAAATTTCCCCCAATCCCCCTAAATTGCAAAAAAAAAAAAAAAAAATTAATTCTCATTAATTTGGAAAAAAGTGAATTAGTAGTATTTGTTACATTGCTTTTAATACTGCTATAAAGAAATACATTATAAATATTTATATATTTAATCTTAATGGTCCTTCATACCAGGATCGCTTTTTTTTTTTTTTTTTTTAATCATTTTTTTTTTTTTTTTTTGTTTTTTTGTTTTTTTGAGATTATATTCTCATACAAATCGTGCATCAGAAATATAATTACAACCTTCTTTTAATTCAGTATCATCTCTTTAATACATTCTGAGGTCCATGAATGATTTATGTCTGTGAATATCAAAGATGTTGTGACCGTTCACATTTAGTTTAAGGCTTTTCCTCACTTGTGATGAAAGGGACAATCTGTTCATTATGTTTTTTGCAGATCTTTGCACTTTTTTTGCACTGGTTAAATTATATTAAGAATAATTTTTGTAACATTTATATTGACGGTCCTGGCAGTTAAACCAATAGCTTTTTAGATTTAATTAGCAATGCTGGGAAAAGGAGTTTTCTTTGTTCCTTTTGCAAATTTTTGAGCATGTGTATATTTTGTAAAAGACATATGCAGTCAAAGCACAAAATCTACAGTATATACCCTACAGCCTACAGGTCACCGTGGCTGTGCAATATTGTGAACTCCCTTTAAATGTTACCGGTGTTTGTCCACCCACGTCGACTAATAAGAAGCACCATGAGAGCAGTTCTGGAAGAAGACAAGACAACTACAGGGAAAGTGTGTAAAGCCAAAAATTAATCCTCTTCCCCCTGTTATTTTCCTTCAGATTTCTGATGTGAGACTCAATGAAGGAAACAACAACCCAGGCCTCTTTTTACACAAGGGTTTGTTATTCAGCAAATGCCAATGAAAATTTCATGCAGGGCTCGAGGCGGTCTGGAGAGATTGTTATGCAAAAACAGCAGTCGCTGCGGCACGTCAGTGTTTCTTCTCATTTCTATTGCCTGTACAGGATTTTAACTGAAATTGCATTTATTTAATGGTTTTATAAATCACTATCAAGACTATTATATCATGTAATTTCTGTGTTTACACGTGCAAACCGAATGAATTACAGACTGAACAAAGTATGTCAGGTTTTGCACTGATTTTGTCTTCAACACGACACAATATCCTTAATTTATGGAGCAGATGTTCCTATATTTAATCTTATAATAACAGACAGATAACATATGGATGTGTGCTTCAACTAGGAATGGACAATATAGGTAAAACATTTCACAAACATTTCATAACATTTCTGCTACAGCTAATTTGTGGGGGAATTTTTTTTTTTTAATAAGACACTTCTGCTCTTCAAGACTGCATTTATGTGATCAAAAATACAGAAAAAAAAATTAATACTGTGAAATATTATTAAAATTTAAAATAAAATGGTTTTCTTTTTTAATATACTGTTAAACTGTAATTTATTTCTGTGATCAAAGCTGAATTTTCAGCATCATTACTTTAGTCTTCAGTCTCACATGATCCTTTAGAAATATTATCAATGTTAAACAGTTGTGCTGCTTAATTCTTTATTCTTTTTATTTATTTAATTTATTTATTTTTTTATTTGGAACCTGTGATACGTTTTTCGGGATTTTTTGATGAATAAAGGAAAGGAAAAAAAAACAGCATTTATTTAGAATAAATAAAAAATAAATTAAATAAAAAGTGGTAAATTCAGAAAATAATAATACATTTAAAATAATCATAATAATATATTTCTATAATATATATTTTACTTTTATTATTTATGGGGAAATTTTGATTTTTTTAATGTTTTTAAGTGTGAGTGTAGAGACTTTTTATAATATATATGTGTGTGTGTGTGTGTGTGTGTGTGTGTGTGTGTGTGTGTGTGTGTGTGTGTGTGTGTGTGTGTGTGTGTGTGTGTGTGTGTGTGTGTGTGTGTGTGTCAAATAATCATATTTTTTTTTGAAAATGATAAATAAAAAAACTTTTACACAATTCAGCTTAATTTCTCATTTTAATTCAGTTTAACTTTATGTACTAAAATAACTAAACTAAACTAAAACTAAAAGATAAAAAATAAAAATGAATAAATATATATATAGAAAAATAACATTTTAGATAAAATGAAAATGGAAAATCTAAAAATTAAAGCCAATACAAAATGTTAATGATATCTCAAAGAGACTAAAATAACAGGTAAAGACATTTATAATATTACAAAAGATTTCTGTTTCAAATAAATGCTGAAAACGTATCACGGTTTCCACAAAAATATTGAGCAGCACAACTGTTTTCAACATCAGAAATGTTGTTTGAGCTGCAAATCATCACATTAGAATGATTTCTGAAGATCATGATGAAGATCAATAAATTACAGTTTAACTCATACTCACACAGAAAACAGTTATTTGAGATTGTAAAAATATTTTACAGTTTTTCTGTATTTTTGATCAAATAAATGCAGCCTTTATGAGCAGAAGAGATTTCTTTTAAGAAAAAAAAAAAATTACTGATCCCAAACTATGGCAGTATATACAGAGCAGATGTTCCGATATTTAATCTCATAATAACAGACAGATACCATATGGATGTTTGCTTCAACTACGAATGGACAACATAGGTAAAACATTTCAGCTGCTACAGCTAAGTTGTGGCAGAAAAATCTAAGCTAGACACAGCTAAGATCTCCAATGGTACAATTCTGCGCTCCGATAAAAATAAAAAAATCCCCTGTCGAGTGCTTTGAGACCCTGTTTTGAGGACAGCATCTGCACAGAAAACACCAGAGTACCTTGTGAAATATTTGAAGTGCACTGTCTCAATTAAGTCCAGAAGCGAAGCAGCATCTCAGGCTTCATTCACACTGCAAGTCGATTCTGATTTCCTTAAATCTTTGTGTGCATGTTCACATGATCATTGTTATTCTAGCATGAACAAATAATGTCGCCATGCAATCCGTAGCCTCTCTGTGTTGAACCCTGAGGCAGTTTTTATTTTTCCTGTGGCGATGCTTCACTACACTTTCTGTTGTATAGTATTTCAAATATTGAGCGTTTGCGGTCCTAGAGTCGTCTCTCCATGTTAAACAACTTTCATCTTCATGCCAAAGGCAAAATTAAACTTTCAAGTTGAGTTGCCATAAATATCAAATGAATTTTAACCTGACTGTTCACACCGAAGTCAATACTCACTCAAAAACGGAGGTGCATGAGCTCAGATCAATGAGGCCTACGATCAATCAGATCCAAAAAGAATACAAAACCTGTTCTAATTGAAAGAAAATAAGCTATTTATTTTAACTCATTTACATTGTTTGCATTATGACATTGTTTGTTTGCACATTTTTTTTATGACAAGTTCCACAATTTCAACACAAGTTCAACATTTTAATTTTGCTGTGCTGAAAATCTTATACATAATTTGGTGTTCCCGGTCAAAATGACCAACTGGCCTTTTAGAAATTGCTTATAAATCTTATGTTATGCTATATTTTCTTGGTTTTGGTCTTTTTTTATCAACTTGTTTTCTTTCAGTTAGCACAGGTTTTTGTATTTCTTTTGGAACTGATTTAATATAGTTTTGGAAATTAAATGCTTTTTTGGAGTAAAAAAAAAAAAAAAAACAAAAAAAAAAAATATTTTTTTTTGTGTATTATTTTTTTTAAAAAAAGGTGTGTATGATCTGATATATAAGGCCTACGATCAATCAAGTCCAAAAAAAAAAAATGCCTGTGCTTAGTTGATAAAAAAGATAGAATCCAATATTTGGAAAAAAATATAACATAACAAAAAAAGAAAAAGCAATTTCTGTTGGCAGGTAATTTTTAACCAGAAACACCTCAAGTGTAATAATGTGGAGGAAAAAATCCCAATTCCCAGTCCAATGTGATAACAATAACTAGCATTTTGGAAAAAATAAAATCATCTCTGTGTTAAAATGACCTGCACACAACATGATGGTTAAATAAAAATATTATCAAATTATTAAAAAATAAATTTAACAGTTAATGCAATAATAAAAATGTGTAAAATAAGCAAAATTGTCTCAATTTCAATCTAATTAATTTTCTAAAAAAAATTAATTTATTCATTTATTCTAATTAATTAAATGCTTTTTCATTACAATTTTGGGGTGGGGTTTTGGGGGGTTTTTGTGGAGAATCAGACTGAACAAGCAATCATGTGATTGTTTTTTACAGACCTGATCCAAACCAGATCTGTATGTGGTTTGAAATACAATTGCTTTTAATTCTGAGTTTCCAGATCTAGTCATTTATTTTGTCACTTGAGGGCATCCGTAACATCACAGTAGTGTCTCCAGCCATCCTCTTTCACTCGTTTACGCACAAATGTGAGTGTAAATGTGCAAACAACAGATCTGTGTCACACGTGAAAGACAAAAATCTGTTTTGGGCCGCATTTAAATTCAGTGGGAATGCAGCTGCGATTGCTTGCACCTACCTTCGGTGAAAGTTAGTTTAGTTTAGTTTGCATACTGTATTTCTTTTTCTTTTAACTTCAGGAAAACATATGCAAACCTTGAGGTTTAGTACCTGAACTGCATCTCATTTGCTGGCAGTGATGCAAACTTTTCAATATCTGTTTTTCACTCCTACACACTGGCTTGAAGGCCATTTTAACATTTCTTTCAAGGCATTGATGTTCTCTGGTCCTCTTGCATGATTCTCTCGCTTAAGGATGTGCCTCAATGTTTCAATAAGAAATGTGACATTTCTTATATATCATCCATTTTTCATCATCCTTCAGCTAGTCGTTGTTTATGATCCATACGCACCCTTCGGTATCTTCCTGTGCGATCGTTCTTCGTCAGTGTGGATTTGAAACAAGGACTGTTAACAGTGGAAGAAACGCCCCTGCAGATCTTTAGCTTTTACATCTGAAGAATTATACATGAAATGTCAGGCAGACAGCGATTCTTCAGTGACAGTGTTAAATTATGTATATTCACTGTATGTACTGTACTGTGTAGTTCACGCAAAAGTTACATTTATGTCATAATTTGCTCAGTGTTATTATTTATATTACACTGTAAAATAGTTTTTTTTTCTGTTTTGTTTTTTGGAAGTTGTAAATAAAAAGGATTATTGGATTACGTTTTACAAGAAAATACTATTTCAGTTTTTATTCTTAAAAAATACTGTCTAATTCAGTGTGTTTGTTGCTGTTTCCCTGTAATTAATTGTGAAATTCACTAGCAATTTCTCAATTTTGCAATTGTGTATAATATGTATTAATTATTTAATTGAACTTATATTTTTATATTTTTCATTTTAAATTTAGTTTAGGTTTTAATATTTTTTGCTTTCGTCATATTCTCCCAAATATATTTATTACAAATTTTTTTATTAGTGTATTTTTATTTATTGTTTAGGCTTTTCATGTAATATTTATTTCATTAAAGGTTTATTTGATTTAATGATAAATTAATATAAAAATCTAATTAAAATTTTCAATATTTATTTTGTGTTCCACTAAAAACAAATATCAGCAATTTTTTCAGTCTATGTTATGTTAATATTTTAAATTAGCCTTTATTGTTATATTTTTAGTTTTCATTTTAATATAATCATTTTTGTAGATGCTTTTGTCATTTTTATTATTTTTTACCTTCCAAATATTTCAATTTAGATTTATTTTCATTTCAGTTTTATTTTAGTATTTCAACTTAAACTTTATTTTCTCAGTTAGTTTCCGAAGCAAGATTTCTCATTTTTATGTTTGTATGTTTTTAAAGTTTGCTTTTCAACTAATATTTATATTTTATTTAAGCGTTATCTAAATTAATTTTGTAAAACTCTTCAATTTCCACTAAAACAATATTTTTTTCAATTAAATTTAATTTTTCCTGCTAAATATTTTTATTTAGCTTAAATTACTTTTTTATTTCAGCTTTAGTAAATAAATGTTTTAATGTTTTTCATATATATGTGTGTATGTATATATATATACACACACACACACACACTGTATATATTTAATTTAAAAACAAAAAAAAAAAAAATCAAAAAAAATTTTTCCATTTTATTTCAAACCAAAAAAAAAAAATCTTTCTTGCTTGCATTCTTTCATTATATCAGACAATTTTTTTAGATAGAAGCCCTGGCTTTACATAATTTTTCCTATAAATGAATTCTGGATGTATAAATGGACAAATTAATCAAACTAAAGTAGGATTAGGTCCTTCTGAACTCACAATCAAAACTGTTCTGGTTTTCCTCATTAGCAGAACATTCTGTGCTCAGTTTCTTCTCATTTTTCTCTGAGACTCGCTCATTAAAACCACACCTCTGGCTTTACCCAGTATAGAGTTAATGCTGCTTCAGGCCACTTTATCATTCATGTGGACAAAAAAAGTAAAGCAGAATGTTATTCCATGGCCTTGTGCTGTTCACTGCTGTTCAGAAAGTGATTCATCAGCTTTGGTAGCATAATAATCTGATGCATCTATTAACAAAGAGATTAATGTGTTTGCTTTGACAGGCACTGTCTGAGTTTGTCCTGAATGACTTGAGAAGCCTTTAAGCAGGACTGTATGTTCCCATTCTGACCAAAATTCAAGATTAGGAATGTAAAAATTTAAAAAATCAGTTACTGATCCTTTGGTTGATGCTTATTTATCCATATTGTTCCTGCGATTAATAAATCAAGAAAGTTAGGATATGTTTTTAAGAGTTCAGGTTATTTTAATTGTATGTTTCATCTGAAAGTGATGCCACATAATTGAGCATAACACTGTGAAATTGTGACTTGCTTCTGAACTATATTTGGAGATTTTTTTTTTCTTTCTAAAAGTTAAAATAAATTCAGATAGCAAACTACTGATAAAATTATCATTTAAAACTAAGATTATAGACGAAACTGTAGCTTAGCAGCATCACAATAATAATCAGAAAAATAACACCATTAATGTAAATTCCATCAATTATTAAACATTCAATTTAAGTAGCAAAGTAGCTATTTTAGTTCACTGTTGATTAAATTTAGTTTAATAACAACTCAATTTAGTTAAAATTGTGTTCTCGTTTCTAATATTGTCCAATGCAGTTAAATTGCTAAGCTTCCTTTTTAATTCCTAAATTATTTCACTATGCTTGAAAAATCAAAGTTTTGTTCAGAAATTATATTAAACAAAAAATAAATGCATAATACTAGAAGAATAGTTTTAACATGGTTTATTGGAACACTACAATTAGCCCAAGTCCATATTAAATGACTGCTTAACTCGCTAAGCTTACTTGTCTGTGCAACGTCTCTCTCTACTCTGGCGATGGTGAGGGTAGTCACTTTAGAAACAGAAAGAATCTTCTATAACTTTTCTGTTTTTCTTCATTTCTCAATATATACGCGCGATCTGTTCGTTATGTGTGAGCTTGTGTGGTCTGTCTGTGGACAGCAATGTTACAGCACATTACAAACTGTACAACTTACAACATGCTTTAACCCTCTGGAGTCTAAGGGTATTTTTGGGGCCTGGAGAAGTTTTGTCATGCCCTGACATTTGTGCTTTTTTCAGTTTCTTATAAATATCTAAATGGCTAAAGTCTAATCTCACTGTAATCAGCACACACTGGGCTATCAATAATATAGTGAGCAGCATGTATGTACATGATTGTGTTTTTGAGAAAAAATTTTTTATGCGTGGTTAGTGAAAACTAAAAATGTTAAATCACTTGAATAAGGCAATAAAACACATATAGAAAATTGGTTCCCAAGAATTTGGAGAGCTGGAGCTTGTAGCCTAGAATTTTTTTTTTCTAAATGATGTGAAAATCATCTTGTTTACTCACTTACAGAAACCATATATTGATTTAAATTTTTTCTAAGGACACTCGAGAAAAGGTTTTGTTGGTAAAGTCATATGCGAGTAGGCGTCAACTATCATGAATTCACACCTGAGAAGACAAAGACCTGCATAATGAGCTGCATAATGAGCCATTCAGTCACCTGTGTCAACTGAGAGGGGTGAGTTACAAGAAAGAATGTGAGGACAAAATAACTGTATATAATTTTATGTTTGTAGTTTATTAGAATATATTTAATTATCCCACAACATAATTTAATATTCACTTGTGAGTGCAGTTAAACAGTTTATTAGGAACAATCAAAGCTGACTTTCAAACTGAATTTTTTTGCATCATTACTCCAGTCACACAATCCTTCAGAAATCCTTTTAACAATCTTATTTTCTACTAAAAAACATTTATTGTTATTATTATTATTATTATTATTATTTATTATTATTATTATTATTATTATTATTAATGTTGAAAAAGAGCTGAGAATATTTTTTTTTAGTTTTTTTAGGGGGGATAAATTGAAAGAACAGCAATGATTGTTACATTTGTTACAGTTTACATTTATTGTTACATTTATATTATGTACATCAAGCTTTTGGAATGGTATAGTAGTGTATATTGTTATTGAAACTTCATATATTTCACTTGATTATACATTTAGTCAGGAATTATAGTTTGGAAAAAGTCTTTGGAAAAAGTCTAACTAGTAAAATGTTTACACGTTATGTGAAAACTAGTACAAGTATATAAATAAATAAAAAGAGACTTACTCATGTTTATGATCTCTGCTCTGATAAAGTGCTTCATCTCTTTTTTCTGAGGAAATCCAAATCTCAAATCCTCTAACCACATCACATCTTTTGTGGGTGAATTATGTCTTATTCCTCTCATCGCGAAGCAAACAGTAAAATAAAAAAAAACTTGAAGAACAGTCTCACTGCGTTGTCTTCTGTTGTGTGTGGGCGTATTCAAAAGCCGCGCGCTTCAGTGAAACATTTGAATCTCAAAAGCGCGCTCAGCGCGGGGGCGTGGTCGCATTAGAAGATAATGAAGGAAGACGTGAAAACGGACATCGGGTTGTTTTCATATGGATTACTTTATCACAGAATATTTGTTTTCAGCAGCACTCGTTTAGTTTAAAAGTAGACATGTCAGGCTTTCTATAGATATCTCTCTCATGTCTCTGTGTTGAGTATTCACTGAGTTACAGTTCATTTTAATGACGCATTTGTAACTGAAGATCAGCGCAGACAAAGGCTGCAGACAGCACTCCTTGTTTGTTATCTTTATTTTATAAGTGCACAAAGTTGTGTTGTTATTATGTCTGTATACAAAAAAAAGTAGACCGTTTACAGATTCGATTGATGTATTGCTCTTCTCTGTACGATCAAAACTGAAAGTGTAATTTAAGTTCTTTTCGGGGTTATCAGGAGAAAATACCCCAAAACGCGTATACGCGTTAATCGACTCCAGAGGGTTAACCTCCCACACTCGTCATCGCTATTTTAACCTTCGTATGTGATCCACATATCTTTCAAGCGAACTAATTATGTTTAATACCTGAGTTGGCATAATTTGTGCTCGTGGCGGAGTGGTAGCAGAGCGTTCTCAGAGCGAGTGAAAACCTCAACTCTCCAACTTTCAAAAAATCCACTCCTAGCTCCAGGCAAAATCACGCCGCTCCACTCCTTGCTCCGCTACCACTCCGCTCCGCTCACATACTCTGGTCCACTCCAAAAAGGGCTCCAGTTCCCATGTCCAGCCCAGGGGGGTGGGGGGGGGGGTCTGGCTGTAGAGGCGGGACCAGGGGCCGAGTGCCGAGGCCAGGGCCACAGAGGCCACTCCGCCATGGGACCCTGAGTTTCCTTCTCTGCCATAGCCTCCTAGTCTGCCTGCTCCGCCATGGCTTCCTAGTCTGCCTGCTCCGCCATGGCTTCCTGGTCTGCCTGCTCGGCCATGGCTCCTTGAACTGCCTGCTCCACCATGGCTTCCTGGTCTGCCTGCTCCGCCATGGCTTCCTGGTCTGCCTGCTCCGCCATGGCTTCCTGGTCTGCCTTCTCCGCCATGGCTTCATGGTCTGCCTGCTCCGCCATGGCCCCTTGAACTGCCTGCTCCGCCATGGCTTCATGGTCTGCCTGCTCCGCCATGGCCCCTTGAACTGCCTGCTCCGCCATGGCTTCATGGTCTGCCTGCTCCGCCATGCCCCCCTTGAACTGCCTGCCTGCTCCGCCATGGCTCCCTTTGTCTGCCTGCTCCGCCATGGCTTCCTGGTCTGCCTGCTCCGCCATGGCCCCTTGAACTGCCTGCTCCGCCATGGCTTCATGGTCTGCCTGCTCCACCATGGCTTCCTGGTCTGCCTGCTCCGCCATGACTTCCTGGTCTGCCTGCTCCGCCATGGCTTCCTGCTCTGCCTGCTCCGCCATGGCCCCTTGAACTGCCTGCTCCGCCATGGCTTCATGGTCTGCCTGCTCCGCCATGGCTTCATGGTCTGCCTGCTCCGCCATGGCTTCCTGGTCTGCCTGCTCCGCCATGGCCCCTTGAACTGCCTGCTCCGCCATGGCTTCATGGTCTGCCTGCTCCCGCCAGTGGCCCCTTGAACTGCCTTGCTCCGCCATGGCTTCAGGTCTGCCTGCTCCGCCATGGCCCCTTGAACTGCCTGCTCCGCCATGGCTCCCTTTGTCTGCCTGCTCCGCCATGGCTTCCTGGTCTGCCTGCTCCGCCATGGCCCCTTGAACTGCCTGCTCCGCCATGGCTTCCTGGTCTGCCTGCTCCGCCATGGCCCCTTGAACTGCCTGCTCCGCCATGGCTTCATGGTCTGCCTGCTCCGCCATGGCCCCTTGAACTGCCTGCTCCGCCATGGCTCCCTTTGTCTGCCTGCTCCGCCATGGCTTCCTGGTCTGCCTGCTCCGCCATGGCCCCTTGAACTGCCTGCTCCGCCATGGCTTCATGGTCTGCCTGCTCCACCATGGCTTCCTGGTCTGCCTGCTCCGCCATGGCTCCCTGGTCTGCCTGCTCCGCCATGGCTTCCTGCTCTGCCTGCTCCGCCATGGCCCCTTGAACTGCCTGATCCGCCATGGCTTCATGGTCTGCCTGCTCCGCCATGGCTTCCTGGTCTGCCTGCTCCGCCATGGCCCCTTGAACTGCCTGATGCTCCGCCATGGCTTCCTGGTCTGCCTGCTGCAGGCCATGGCTCCTTTGAACTGCCTGCTCCCATGGCTTCCTGGTCTGCCTGCTCTGCCATGGCCCCTTGAACTGCCTGCTCCGCCATGGCTTCCTGGTCTGCCTGCTCCGCCATGGCTTCCTGCTCTGCCTGCTCCGCCATGGCTTCCTGGTCTGCCTGATCTGCCATGGCTTCCTGCTCTGCCTGCTCCGCCATGGCTTCATGGTCTGCCTGCTCCGCCATGGCTTCCTGGTCTGCCTGCTCCGCCATGGCTTCCTGCTCTGCCTGCTCCGCCATGGCTTCCTGGTCTGCCTGCTCCGCCAGGCTTCCTTCCTGCTCTGCCTGCTCCGCCATGGCTTCCTGGTCTGCCTGCTCCGCCATGGCTTCCTGCTCTGCCTGCTCCGCCATGGCTTCCTGGTCTGCCTGCTCCGCCATGGCTTCCTGCTCTGCCTGCTCCGCCATGGCTTCCTGGTCTGCCTGCTCCGCCATGGCTTCCTGGTCTGCCTGCTCCGCCATGGCTTCCTGCTCTGCCTGCTCCGCCATGGCTTCCTGCTCTGCCTGCTCCGCCATGGCTTCCTGCTCTGCCTGCTCCGCCATGGCTTCCTGGTCTGCCTGATCTGCCATGGGTCCCGGAACGGGTACCACTCTGGAGGCCTGCTGTCCTGCATAAGCCTGTCCTGAGGGACCATTGGATGGAAGCCCCCTTGGATGTTGTGTGGCCTTCGGGGAGGGGGGATTGTTCTCTTTGTCTTGTGTTTTCTTGATTCTCTTGATTGTCTTGTGTTTTCCTCCCTCACGTGCCCCGTGACCTAGTTTCTCCTATGTCTGGTTATGTTCCCATTTATTTCCACTGGTTTCAGCTGTGTCCTGTTTAATTCCTTGATTAGTCCCATTATTTAAGCCTTGGGTTTTCCTGAGTCCAGCGTCCTGTCTGAAAGTCAATCCCCGGTGCTACGTGTGTGTTCCTTGTCCTATTGATCATTAAAGACTGTTCGTCGTAAATGCTCCTACGTCTCCTCGCTCCTTGTCTCCTCAAAGTAGTGCAGCGTGACATTAATGTTACTGAATATGAATTGTCTTTTAAACTTCAACAAGGTAAGATGAAGATGAAGGGTATTATATCATATCATTACTAAATATACAATATATACACGAATATAATATTGAAATTTTAATTTGGAAGACAGAATTCATGTGATTTTAATTTATGACAGATTAAAAACCATTGTACAAATTTTATACACGTTTTTTAGGTTTTAATAAAAAATAAATAAATAAATAAATAAAAAAAGATTATTGCAATTTTTTTGAATTCATTCAACTTCACATTAAATTAAATGAGTTTCTTGCCATTTTTTTGTAATTACTTTATACTTAGTGATTGTTCTTAAAATTCCTGTGTATTTTCAGTGTATAGAAGGTAATTAATATTTCTAATTAGCTTTTATTTTATACTTTCAGTTTTTATTTTACTTAGTTTAGGTTTTTAATCATTCTTGCTGTTGTCATTTTTTTTGTTTTTTTTTTTTTTTTTTTGTCTGGCAAACACGTCACTTTCACTTTAAAATATTTAGCTTTACTTTTATTTTGTTTTGGTAATTTTAGTAGTTGAACAAAGTTTTTTTTTTTTTTTTTTTTTGTAAATGTATTTTTTTCATGTAATATATTTTATTTTATTAAAGCTTATTTCAGTGTTAATGAAAAATAAAATTCTTCAATATTTTCTAATTTGTGTTCCTCGAAGCAATTTCTAAGTAAAAATTGTTTCTAGTAAATCCTACATTATTATTATTATTATTACTACAGTGTTATGTTCAATTGGATTCTAGGCCTCACAGTTACTGAGAAAAAACCCTTGTGGACAACTCCCCAGTTGTGACAGCTAGTTCTATTATGACTCGCTTACTTAACAATATTCCCTTGGTGTCCACTGCTAATTTTAAAAGGGGTTTGAGAAAGCCACCCACCTTTTTCCCTTTGCCAGGCTGGAAGCAACTCTTTGGCAGATTGCGAGTGTTAAAGTGGCTGAGCCGCATAAGATCTGAGCGTCGCTCAATGCTGAAAATGAGGCCAGATCTGGATTATATAAGCCTGAGGAGGCATGGCAGCCTGAGAGGAGAGGACTCACATATGACTGTGAGCTCACTGGAGGGGAAACAACTCAAATCTGCTCTTTTTATAAGTCAGCATCATTCCCTCATTACTTTCTAGAAGAGTGGGAATTCCCGTTTCCCCATATCAGCCAAAGGTCTCTCACTGGAGCAAATGGCAAACACATATAGTTTTAGCTGACCTATAGTTCCCATACAGGTTATGCTGTTCGTCAGCATTGCTGTACTGTACGTACGTCCATGAGTCTGTATGCATAAATGATTTACTCAGCATGCATCATGCCTCAAGGACTCGAGCCGCTCCGTTTTGGAATAGCTGCATCCTCAACCCATCAAGCCTGGAGTAAAGTGACCAGATTTTTTGAAAGGAATATTTCCTAGTTTAGCGGTCGAATATAATTGAAATCTCACTTGTTATTACTCAAACATGTGCACAAACAATGATCTATAATGAAATGTGAATCCATTCACATTTCCAGGTTTCTCAGAAGCAGAAGTTGTTAACATTGGGTGAAACTTCAAAAAATATATGTTTTGTGTTCACATTTGCCCCAAAAGAAAATAAAAAAAATCCAAGATATGATTCTTTGACTATCCAAAAAAGACAAAAATATCAAACAGATTGACTATGCTGGTCAAAAGAGGTCACCAAGTACACTGACAAAAATAGGGTGTAGAAACATTTGTTCATTCACTAATTTCTATATTTATAATGCACTCCAATAATAGGCATATTTGTTTATTTTTACTAACATTTTTTTTTTTTTAAACAATTTTACAGTGTATAGTTTTATAAATGTACATTCAAAAAAAAAATTAAACTTACACATTTTAAGAACAATTAAATACATCATCAGTCTAAAAAGGGTCAATATTATCTATTTATATTTCTTTATTTATTTACATTTTCCAACTATATTTATTATTGTCACTTTCACAAACTGTGAATATAGTGTTAATTTTTTTCCCCCAAATGTTTATCTGTATTCTTTTGGAAGAGAATCGTTACTATCCATAATTAGGCTTATTATTATTATTATTATTAGCCTATTATTATTATTAATTGTTTTTTAAATGGACTGAAAGTGTAATAATTCAGTTGATTTTTATTTTATTATAAATGCATGGGCTAATTGCACCCAGGCATTATAGTTAAAATACTATATATATATATATATTAAATAATAGTTGTAAATGAAATAATGATTAATGCAGTATGTTTTACAAGAAAGAACGTTTCTACTTAAATATTTCTCATTTAAATTCTGTTTCTTTGCTGTTAACAGCGAAAATTACGAGCACTTTCTGGGTGCAACATTGTTTCTACACCATTTATTTATTTATTTATTTTATGTTTTTTTTTTGTTTGTTTTTTTTTTTGTTTATTATTTTTTTTTTTTTTTTATTTATTTATTGCAGTGGGGACTGCATTACTGCGTTGTGATGATGGAACTTTTCAGAACATTACACAATATTACTTTGATTTAACATGAATAGTTGGTATGCGAAAAGCTTTAAAGCAATAACAGTGTCTCTTTCGATAATTACTGATAGTTCTTGTCCAGGTTTAGTTCTTCTTGGCTAAAGTAGGAGCACGTGACCAAGTAATCATACAGTTTGCAAAAATATATTCACTACATGATTGCTCTGGTACGTAACCACAAAATAACTTAATTCAGAAGATGTCTACCTCAGCACCTCATAATAATGCACGGTTAAACTATTACAACACGTTTGCTTAATGAAACGACAGCATGCACTGAGGATGTCAGTACGCATTATGTTGGACATTTTGGAGTTTATTTTGCAGTAGCTGCGAGCAGCGGGTGCTTGCTGTTCTGACATTTACATCAGCCCGGGCTCATACTGCTGATGTGTGCCAGTATGGGGGGAAATAGATGCTTTAATCATTTTCTCTCTCTCTTTTTAAACGCAGTCTTGCATTAAAAACAGCAGCATAATATGAAATGGATTTGAACAGAAGGCGCGTGTATTGGCGCATTAACTCACACACACAGCTGTAAACATTCAAAACGCTTGAGATGTTTATTGTGTGCCCTGAGTCATCTGATTGATCCATTGTTTTTTTTTAAACAGCATGTATTTGTTGTGTTAAAACTACTTTTAAAGATGATGCAAGCGATTTCTGACACTTTGCTAACATCTTTTCCAAATCCCACCTAGCAAATACTACTCGGCCATCGCAATGTTAGCAATGTTGTGATTAACTGGTTAGTTTATCAGTTTGCTTCTACTAGTAGATGCAGTAGCTATAGGCCTACCAGCTGGCTGCAAAAACATATTTTTTGAAGAAAACAGTCCAGGATTTTTCTCCATATAATGGACTTCAATGGGGACCAACGGGCTGAAGGTCCAAATTGCAGTTTCAAAGGGCTCTACACAATCTCAGCCGAGAAATAAGGCTCTTATCTAGAGAAACTATCTGTCATTTCCTAAAATAAAAATAAACATTTATATACTTTTTAACCACAAATGCACGTCTTGCACTAGCAGAACTTACACAATCACATTGTAAATGTCACGCACGGTCAGCTCTTCGTCTGTGTGCTCTGGTTCAGAAAGGTCGGGTAGGGTGAAAAACTCCATCTCATTTTCTCCTCCAACTTCAAAATCATCCAGCATCGTTGTTATACCTTTTTTGGAAAGGGTGTTTGACTTTCTTTGAAATGTTTGCTTTGTAAACACTGGGTCAGTGCTTCCGCCTAAGTCACACGTGGCCTTTCCAATGTGGCTATGTAATGCATGGAGTTGAGGTAGTGCAAGATTAGCATTTGTGGCAAAAAAAAAAAATATATATGTTTATTTTTCTTTAGAAAATGACAGAAGGTTTCGTTAAATAAGAGCCTTATTCCTCGGCTGGGATCCTGTAGACCCCTTTGAAGCTGCACTGAAACTGTAATTTGGACCTTTAGCCCGTTGGTCCCCATTGAAGTCCATTATATGGAGAAAAATCCTGGAATGTATTCCTAAAAAACCTTGTGAGAGAAGAGTGCAGGATGTGAGAGATGGCATCTTCAGTGGATCTATTTTGGGTGAAAATGGTCTAAAGTATCCAGGATGGGGGAGCAAATGACTTCATGACTATTGATGTGAGGGCAACTGGACGATAGTCATTCAGACAAGATGGTTTATTGTTCTTAGGCACAGGGATGATGACAGATTTTTTAAAGGAGATGGGAACCACCGAGGTAGCAAGAGACTCATTAAAGATGGATGTAAACAAATCAGCGAGTTGATCAGCGCAGGACCTCAGAACACGGCCAGAAATTCCATCAGGACCTGCTGCTTTCCTGACGTTCACTCGCTTTAGGGCCCTCCGAACCTCGTCCTCCGACACTGTGATTACATGATTATCGCTGCACTGACTGCTGCTTCCTGACGAGCTGATCGGCAGACTCGCACTGCTTAGATTGTTTTCAAAGCGGCCGTAGAAAGAGTTTAACTCGTCAGCCAGTGAAGGATCTGCTCTCACCCTCTGCAGAGGATTTATTTCCAAAGGCACAGATGGTCCTTAGTCCCTGTCACATGCGTCGGGAGTCATTGAGCTGGAAATGTGACTCTTTTCGTTCCCTGTAACGGAGTTTGGAGGCTCTTACTGCACATCGGAGAGCATAGCACGATGCTTTGTACTCACTCATATTTCCCGACAAAAGACCGGCATTGAATGCAGCAGTGCGTTTATTTATTGCTTCACGGATTGTTCTGTCCACCCACGGTTTCTGATTAGAGAAGGACCTAATAGTTATTGTTTCAGTTGCTTGCTCGGCTAGCGTGTTTACAAAGCAAGTGTTCCCAGCTGAGGAAGAAGGCTCTTATCTAGAGAAACCATCTGTCATTTTCTAGATAGTTGAGAATGTGAATGTCATGTTCTGTCATGGGAACAAGGCCTGCCTCCACAACCTTCGTAAAAACGTGGGGTGACAGGGACAGCCCGAAGGGAAGGACCTTGTGCCCATCCCTTAAATGCAAAGCGAAGAAATGGCCTGTGCCGAGGAAGAATCGAGACATGAAAGTATGCGTCCTTCAGGTCAAAACTCGCAGGTCCAAGATTGATTGTAACCCACAGCCTTTCTTGGGTACAGTAAAGTTAGGGCTGTAAAACCCCAACCTCATATTGGCTGGAGGGACTGGCTCCATCATGTCCTTCACCAGACAGGAGCATGGAAGTGAACTGGATGCCCCAGTGAGCCAGCGAGACGGACTGGGAAGCACTAGCCAGGCTCCCAGAAACTGTGCAAGCAGGACCAGAGGGACCACAGATGTACCCACGGTGGGGCAGCATGGTAGAGAACAGGGTTCTGACTTGGAAGGCATAGCATCCGAAGTGGGGTCTGGGTGTGCGGTTGGGCATGTGGGTGCGGGAGCCCGCTGGTGATAGTAGAGGGAGATGAGGCTGGCCAGGCATATCATGACTCAATGTCGTACATGCCCTCTTGGAACCCAGAGATGGTAGAAACTTTTTTTGATGGTTTGGATACTGCTGGCTGAAAAACTGGCTGAAAAATAAAAGGAAAGAAAGGATTCTCCACCCGGGCCTCTGGCGGGGGAGTGGTGTGGTCCCCTTCTCCCAAAGAGCTGTCCCTTTCACCTCTGTTGCCCGTCTCAGGGCCGCTTGCACTTCCACTTGCCGCCTGGTTTGGCGTGAGCCTGGACGGGCAGCGCCACACCCCTGCGACCTTGGTGGATACTGCTGCTGAGGAAGAGCAGGGTCGGAGGAAGCCGCGGGGGGGGGTGCCCTCGGTTACAAGCAGGTGAAAGCAGCAGCGGATCGCTGGGGCAGTATGTACTTCATAGCCTCCGTCTGCTTCTGGGAAGCCGAGGACTGCTGGGCAAAGCTCTCGACTGCATCGCCAAAAAGGCCGGCCTGGGAGATAGGGGAGTCGAGAAAATGATATTTGTCGGTTTCCTACATATCCGCCAGGTTCAGCCAAAAATGGCGTTCCTGGACCACCAACGTGGCCATCTTCTGACCAAGGGAGCACACCGTGACTTTCGTTGCTCTCAAGGCGAGGTCCGTCGCCCTGTGCAGCTCCTGCATCGACCCTGGGTCAGAACTACCCTCATGCAACTCCTTTAATGCCTTGGCCAGGTATACTTACAGGAGTGCCATGGTCTGCAGTGCGGAGCCAGCCTCTCCAGCAGCACCGTAAGCCTTGGCCGTAAGCACGGACGAGAACTTACAGGCCCTGGATGGGAGACGAGGGTTATCCCTCCAGGTGAATGTGCTCCTTGGAGACAATTGCATCGCAACTTTGTGCTCCACCAGCAGGATTGGCTCGTAACCCTGGGCCGCCCCACCATCGAGGACAGTGAGGGAGGAGGAGGCCCCAAATCAGTTTCCGGCAGAAAAAGGTGCCTTCCACGACCTGGTCACCTCCTCATGCACTTCCGGGAACCAGCCCGGGCCGCCCCAAGATACCAGTCATCTAACCTCAATGACTCGGGACACGGTGGTTCTCTCCACTAGAGCCCGACCACCTTGGCAGCCCAGGAAAGCATAGCCATTGTGCATCATCGCATGCAAATGTGCATTGGCTCATTTAGTTTACACTCAAAGTAGATTGGTCTCTCGAAGCGAGATCCCAATTTGTCGGTCACCGATGTGACTTGGAGTGACTGACTGAAAGGGAACTAATCCTTTAAATTGAATGTCAGAGACTTCCTGTTATTATAGCTGTACAAAAACCTTTTATGCTTCTTTATATTGCAAACTTGTATTTGTTATAATATAATTTTAATTTATTATCGTATTCATAAACAGGCTGGTTTGTAGAGCAAACAGTTTTACAGTTTACCTCACTTTGTTATTATTCTAGCAGCTAATGTATTGGAAGTCTCGCCCAGAAACTAGCTTACTTCCGTGATGCAAAATAAGGTGGATGCAATACAGTTTTTTCAAATCAGTTTCACATTAATAAACAGGAATATGTTGCAAAATTAACTATGAAACAAATTCAGTTTAAGATGTAGTCAATTCAATTCAATAAATAACATTGTCAAATATCATCATTTATTAAACAACTTTAATTTCAGCTATGTAACAGCTCTTCTGAAAGTGGCTGTTTTTTTTCCGACAAAATATTTTGCAGGCTACATATAAATTTATCCCTGTTTGAGATGTCTAAATTTAAACTGTCATGCTTTTTTTTTATACTTTATTACATTCAGTATTCCTTATTGCATTCTAGTAGTATTAAAAATATTTTCATAGACACAGTTGTTTCATTTGTTTCTCCTCTTATATAAGCAAACATTGTGACAAAAAATAAATAAATAAATGTTTTCATGTTTTTTTTTTTTTTTCTCTACAGTATCTTATCCAATCTTTCTTTTACCAAAAACATAATATTTCTTTGTGTGCTTTTAAAATAAATAAATAAAAACTCATAGAAATATTATATAAAACAGCTTATAAATTATTTACGTTCACCTACTGAAGTGAATGATCAGCACTTTCTGAAGGTTAAGCATCTCATCAAACTGAAGTTTTTATTTTTATTATTATTAGCTGAAAAAGGAAAAAAGGCTTCATTTTTAAGTGTTCCAGACCATAATTTGTACCTTGTTCATGAAAAGTGCCTTATGAATAAAATATACTCTCTCCAGCATAGCGCCAACACCTAAAAGGAACTTTGTCATACTTGGATGATATTTCTAGTGTCTCTCACATTCATCTTCCAAGCATATTCTAGTTAGAATGGAGATCATGTAGTGTAGAATATTTTTCCCCCCATTTCAACTCCCATTTCTTGCTATAGTCCTCTCCAAATTCTCCCAGTAGTCTCAGGGTTTTTATTTATTTATTTATTTATTTTATTTTTTTCAGGCTAGAATTACACAGTTTGACAGACTGAGGTTGATAATGTCCTGGGTAAGGATGTGCTGTTCTACTCAACTTTTTTGACCTTGGGTAAAATACCACACATCTTCCACCGATCAGAGAATATTCTAATCATTCTGAAAGCTCATGAGTGACACATGAAGGTACCAGAATAACCCCAGACACATCTTTCTCCATGAGTTTCATGGTTGTAGAAAGTCTCTTCTGCGCATCATGCATGAACGTCGCAAGGCTATTATAATATCTGCATCTATTCATTTTTTTTTTTTTCATAAAACCAGTTTACAAAATATCATAGGGGAGCAATAATCGGTTCCCCATCTACTGTAGCCTAAGTTTTCACTGCGATTACAGCTGTTTCCTCCAGCAAAAATGAAGCACATATGAACGCAAGCACTTTATAAAACAATCATGTTGCCATTTTCATTTGAAAATATAACTTTTAATGTAACACTTATTCCAGTGCATGTGGCAAAGAGGTTTGCATACTGGAGACAATGAAAAAGGTTGTACTAGAAATGCAAACAGTAAAATTTTATGTTTGTACAGTAAACAGGTTGTGTGTGTGAGGTCATGAAGAATTGAATTTGACTTATTCAGTACTCAGATGTTATACCTATTTATGCAATACAGTGGAATACTGCAGTAAGTTTAGTATACGACCCCTATTATTCAAACATATTTTATATATATACACACACACACACACACACACACACATATATATATATATATATATATATATATAATAAGGCTATTAATATTATTATATCCTCACTGGGGGCTGCGCCCCCTTAAAATGAAAATCCTAGAATCGTCCCTGGCCTCAAGGCTGCACTTATTTGATCAAAACTGCTTTAAAAATTTTGAAATATTATTACAATTTAAAATAAGTCTTTTCTAAATGAATATATAGTAAAATGTAATTTATTCCTGTGATCTAAAGTTGAATTTTCAGCATCATTACTCCAGTCTTCAGTGTCACATGATCTTCAGAAATCATTCTGATATGATGATTTGCTGCTCAAGAAACATTTCTGATTATTATCAAGGTTGAAAACAGCTGTGCTGCCAAATATTGGAAACCATGATACTTTTTAATTTTTAGGATTCTCTGAAAGATAGAAACTAAGTTCAAAAGAACCACGTTCATTTGAAATTGAATCTTTTGTAACATTATAAATGACTTTACTGCCACTTCTGATCAATTTAAAGCTTCCTTGCTGAATAAAAGTATTAATTTCTATTTAAAAAAACAAAAACACCAACAACAACAAAAAAAACAGTAGTTTATTATTTTATTCAGTTTAATCAGACAGATATGATGGAGATATGAATCTGTACTACATATGATCCAGGTGTGTTTTATTTGTGTTGTTTTAGTATAATTGAGATATATGTTTTTATTTATGTTTTGACTTTATATATTTTACATTTTTTTATTTTAATTAAAGTGTTTTTATTATTTTTTCACATTTATGTATATTTGATACATTTTTAATGTTTTATTTTCATTTATTTTAGTACATCAGGTTAAACTAATATAATATAATACATATATAGTTTTAGTTTCAGTAAACTATGGTCTTTACTGTCACTTTTGATTATTTTAATGTGTCCATAAAAGTGTTAATTATTTATTATTTTATTACAGTATTATTCTTTTGTTAATTTTTCACTTTTTTATTGTTTATATATATATATATATATATATATATATATAATATATATATTATATATATATATATATATATATGGTCTAGATGAAGTGGGTCAGTATTATATTTTATCAGTTATAAATGGGTGAAAAACTTTGTATTTTACTTGATTTACTTTGGATGTCTGTTGGTCTCAGATTTGAGTGTAACTTGTTGATTATATTGGGAGCGACACACTGACTCGATGTAAGATGTGTCACCTCTATCATCACTATAAAATCTGAAAGAGAAGGAAGTCAGAAACTCATTTAGTAGCAATATTCAGGCAGCCACACACAGAACAGTCTTTATATAACTCATAATTACAGGCTTTACTTAAGCCTTGTTTCAGAGTAATTGACTTCAGTCTCAGTTCTTCCCTTCAATCACTGCGCTCTGTAATACTATTAGCACTTTGACCAGCAATCGTCTCTCTTTTGCTCTGCTCTTTCCCGCGACGTGCTCGTGTGTTTGCATTTAAATGAAGCTCCCGTCGCTGAAGGATGTGTATGTGTGTTTTATGATGTGATGGCAGCTGCGGTTGGACGTCCCATCAAGGACGTGTCCTTCCTCAATGGCGGGACTCGAGTGAGTCAAACCCTCTTCATGCACATGGAGGCTTTATTTACAGCGGTGGAGGCAACGGAGGAGTTTCTGAGTCTAAATCTGGCTCATTCTGGGGCCTTTTCCTGTGATTTATAAGCAACTTAATCAGATAAATAACATTTAACTGAAGTGTTTAAGTTAAATTAATGTGTAGTGGATGTAAATATGACTTAGTGGATGTAGTTATGACTTATTGACAAATTAGTATGAATTTTGTCAACTTTGAATTGATTGAATCAACAATGAACTGAATTGAGCTGAATAATGACACTTTTTGCTGAATCGTTAAATAATTAATGAACTGTGCAACTTTGACACGGTTATTGAACTGAATTGAATCAATGCTGAACTAAACTGAATTGAATCAATGATTAAATGAATTGAGATGAAAAACAACAATCTTGTCTTCTACTGAGCTACTTTGCAGGTGAAATTGAGTTAATTTCGTAAATGATTAACTTTGCAACATTGAGAGTTACTGAACTGAAATGAATCAATGTTGCACCGGTTTAAATCAATGAACTGAACTGAATCAACATTGAACTGATTTGAGGTGAATAATGGCACTTATCGCTGAATCATTTAACAATTATTGAACTTTGCAGCTTTGACATGGTTATTGAACTGATTAAACTGAACTGAATCAATGTTGAACTGAACTGAATCAATACTGAACTGAATAGAGCTGAATGATGACATTAGAGCTACTTTACAGTACTACTAATTTACTGAATTCATTTCATAATTGACAAACTTTGCACACTGTAATTAATTATATATTAATAATCTCCACTAACTGAAAAATACGGAAAATAAACATTTGGCATGGTGTCAAGATATAAGAGAGAATATAACAGAAGATGAATGGCAGAGTATCAAAGTCCCAAACCCAGACGAGGTTCGGACTTCTGCAATATAAGTGGATTATGAGAGTATACATAACTCCAGGATAACTTCACAAATTTAATCCCAACATTCCTGATCAATGTATAAAATGCAATCTAGAGGAAGGAACTTTATATCATTGTTTATGGAAGTTTCCCCCAAGTTAAAAATGTTTTAGACTTTCTATCTCTGGTGTTGAAACAGAAGGTCCCGAAATATCTTAAACTCTGTATAATAAATATTTTCCCTCTAACTTGCACTGTAACTAGCTCTGATAAGAAAATAAATGTTGATATTCTGTTTATTACAAACAAAACTAGCTCATCATTGGAAAAACAACGGTTACAAGAATCGTTGTTCAGCTTTACTTAAACTGCATCACCTCATGATAATAATATACCATTGTTTCGACATCTATGCATGTGTACTGTATGTATATGTACATATATATATATGCAATTTGATGCTTTTCTTTTCATGTTAAAGTTTCTAAAATCAATAAAGACAGGGTTGAAAAAAAATTATACAATAATATCATACAGTAAAAAGTAAAATGTACTTAATTTTTCTTTTGCAAGTAAAACGTAAAGTCTACTTACTAAGTTATGTAAAATTAGCAAAGGAAATAATTAAATTTAACGTGGCCAGTTAGAGCTTGCTGAGTAATTTCTGCTTAATTATTTTGAGTTTACACTGTAGTTTCACTCAGTCATGATTTGTAAATGTTATTCAAACAATGTAGCACTGATAAAAACCCATGCTATTAAAGCATGTGGTTCTCTTACAAACATGTAGCCAGCTTGTCATCCTTTTAAAGACTGCTTATCTACTCAGTATAGTTCTTATCCAAAATGAACACAGAGATCTCAATACTTTGTACACAATACACAATGACGGTAACAATCAGTGTTTGAGTATGAATGGGTCATTTTGAGTAGAAAATCAACTCCAGATGTCACAAATCAGCACGTTGCTAAACCTAACAACCATAAAATAGTGTATATACAACTCAAAAACAGTGAAAAATTTAACATTTTAATTATTAATGCCCCAGTGCAGGAATAGTGGGATCATAACTTTGATATTTACTTAAAGAATCTTTGTAAACATAAACAATTCCAAATAAAATATACTTATAAGTTCAAACTTTAATTTCTACAAGCTTAAATTGAGTACTAATACAGAATTTACTTTTTTTAATTCTTGCCTGAACTAAATTATTTAATGTAGAAATAAAATAAAAAAAATCCCGTAGTATTTACTTCACCACAAAACAGTTTTTATCAGTGTAGATTACTTACATGCATGTAATCTGTAATCAGTATCTGACTACAGTTTGTAAATCATTTTAGACAATGTATTCTGACTACTTTTTAGATTACTTTTATCAAACCTGTTTTAAACTTGCCATTAAACATACCATATTGATATGAAAAAGCAAAGAGAATGAAATTATATTGCATTTTTTTAATATCAACATAGTAAAATGCATTAAATATTAAACAGTGTTTCCCAAAGTGGGCTTAATGTAACAACTGCAGTGGGTTTGTGAGTTGAGATTAATTAGTTAAAAGCTCTTAAATTATTAAATCTTTTAATAAAAACTACTGTTAAAACACACGTATAAATATTAATACTTTTCATTTGTTTACCTATGTAAACATTAACAACACAACAGAGAACTGTAAACATGTGTTTGTTGAATTATTGAAATATTAACTTCCTTAGAGATATTTCAAGTAAATATTTCATTTTGAACGAGTTTTGGCTCACAAAAACGTTTGGGAATCCCTGCATTATACAAACAAACATGAAAACCGCAATGACATTACACGCAAGTCTTTCAGGATTGAAATATTTTTGTCCAGATTTCCAGAACCAACAATTACTGAAGGTCAATGGATATGATGAAGACATATTTCACAGCAATGCATCACCAATAAGTTGCATGATTATTTTGTTTCATAAATGCTCTAATTACATGTAGCAATATTAAATTTGAAATGTAATATGCAAATGGCAATGCAATATGTAAAATGACAATTTCTTTAAATAAAGACATATAAATAAACAGTAATACAATATATAAAGTCATGCATGTTGTATTTTAAACTTGAGCTTCTTTGCAGTCATTGTATGCATATTTAAGCCGAGTTTATTTTAGTCTGTAATTGGGGCAGGGTGGTATTTTGTAGATGTGCGCTTTTGTGAAATGTCAGAGCAAAAGGCTTCAGGGGATAAAAGATGTTCAGACTCTCTCACAACTGACTAATACAATAGTTTACCACTTAATAATCATTAATGCACAGATACACAAACACACTGATGTTATTAGGAAAAAAAAAATGCTGGATGCCATGCTATGCTGATATCAATAACAACGTTCCAGGAGCACAACAGATCATTAGAGCATTTTGAGGAAAAGAATATTGATGGTGTTGAATAGGGTTATTATAGTTAACTAAAGCTAAACTAAAACCATTTTAAAAATCATTACTTGAAATCAAACAAAACTGAAATGAAATAATATATATAGATATCATATATATATAATATTATAATATTTAGATATATAGTATATATATATATATATATATATATATATATATATATATCATATTATTTCAGTTGCAAAGTCAATACATTTCTCAGTTTGTTTTAGTTTAGTTTAGTTTAAGTTGAAGGACTAAAATAACTAGAACTAAATAAAGTAAAATTAAAAAACTAAAACTTAATAAAAACTATAGACATACAATTTTTAAAACTAAAGAAAATTAAACAAAATTGCAAAAACTTTAACTAATTAAAATAAAAACAAAATATACAAATAAATTTATACTTTTTATTTTATTTCATTTATTTATTTAAATGTTTTTTTTTTTACTTATTTTATTTCGGCTAAATGCCAAGGCAGCATTTCTTATTTTCACTAAGTTTCATCTGAAGTATTAAAATAACAAACACTGATAAATTAAGTAAAACTAAAAACTAAAATTTGATTTAAAAAAGACTATATAGAGATCGTTTAAAACAAAAAAAAATGACAAAAACACAACAAAATTGCAAAAAACATAAATTAAATTAAAATTAAATTAAAATGAAAACAGAAAATATCAAAATAAAAAAACTAATAAAAATTTCAAAAGCATGACAGAATTACTAAAACTTTAAAATTAAAATGAAAACAGAATATATAAAAATAAAATAAAAATAAAGAACAAAAACTGATAAAATTAAAAAAAAAACATAAAATAACTAACATTTTAACTACAATTAAAATGAAAACAAAAAATATAAAAGGAAATAAAAAACAAAAGCTGATTAAACAATGACAAAAACAAACCATAATTTCTAAAACTTCAACTAAAATTAAAATATATGAAAAAAACAGAACATATAATACAAATATATTTAAGTTTAAAAAAATGATAAAAATGGCAAAAACATTTCAACCAAATTACTTATACTTTAACTAACATTAAAAATAAAACAGAAAATGTAAAAATACAAATAAAATACAATTCAAAATATTAAACTATATTAAATATCAATGATAATGAAAAAACACTGATTTGGCACAGAAAATTCATTTGCAAAATTCAGAAAATTTGTAATTAATTAATAGGAAAATGAATGGAGAATGTATGAAAGGTCAAAGTGATTTCATGCTGAAGTTGTACATGTTTCGCCGTTCGTTCTCCTCCTTCCACAGAAGCATGACTGAAATGACTAAGAGTGTATTAATCATAACATATCGAGGCCAAAAAACATGACGCATATGACAGCTGGAAGGCCATGAAAGTACAAAGGTCACTCTCTTAAGGCGATGTGCTCAGACGGGACGCATATAACGCTGCTTTCACATTTACACTTCTCTTCATATCGTTGCTTTTCTTTCTACAGGTCTGGGAATGTGGGTCTATGGAAATGCAGATCCGAGCATTGACCTCTTCGAGGAAAACCTGTAACAGAACAAGAGGGGGTGGGGCTTTACCCAATTGAGTTGCCATGGTAACGGGAGATGGCCCCTCATATAAGGGGCAGAATGAGGACTGACAGCCATTATAACACACAACTGAGAGAAGAGAGTGAAGTTAGGGCACGGATCAGGACACAGCGGGGATTTCACTGTTTATGCCACTGAAATCCATCATCTAAGTATGCCTGATCTAATTAGATATAGCATGCAATCATACCATTAATCGCTTGATTTGTAGTCTCATGCAGTTTTGTTAATATTAAAATTAATCAGAAATGATCTCATTGTCCACTGCATAAAATTGTCATTTATCCCATAAAATTTGCACCTAAATTAACTGTTTTTATGAAAGGCAAAAATCTTGTTTTAAAATTGTTTAAAAAAGCCATCAGGTACACTGAAAAAAAAAAAATGGGTTGGTATTTACATTACAACAATTTTCACTTACAAATTGCAAAAAGATTCACAAAGAGCTAAATAAAATAAAATAACAAAACAAAATAAAAAGTCTTACTAGCCACTTCTTTGTAATTATTTTATTTATTTGTTGTTGTTTTTATTTTTTCAAATTTACAAGCAATTTCTCAAAGAAAATTAATTATATTAAAAAATTAAAAATTAATTAATTAAATTAAATTATATAATATAATATTATATATTATATTATATATTAAATTAAATTAAATGTATTAATTTACATTTCTTCATAATTACTT
This sequence comes from Cyprinus carpio, assembly GCF_018340385.1. NCBI lineage: Eukaryota > Metazoa > Chordata > Actinopteri > Cypriniformes > Cyprinidae > Cyprinus > Cyprinus carpio. Next base: position 28,452,985 of record NC_056580.1, on the reverse strand, counting down.
TTTTAAAATTTACTAGCAATTTCTCTGTGAAAACTGTACTTTTTTTTCAGGTACACTTTTTACAGGTACACAAGTTATAGGAAATAATCTGAAGGAATTTGTAAATGGAAAGTAAATTTCACAGATAATTGCAAACAAACAGAAAATAACACACCTAATTAAACATATTTTTGAAGACTGAAATAGGTATTTTCTCCCTTTGATACTTCAGTAATCAATGACCGATGTTGACTTAAATATATATATATATATATATATATATATATATATATATATATATATCTATATATATGATTATATATATTTTTTTTTTTTTTTTTTTTTTTTTTTTTTTTTTTTCAGTTGGTCAATGGTTTTTCTGAAGATAAAGTGTTTAATTTCGTCAATAACATCATTAAATATAATTGTAAAAATAATGAATAATTGTTAAACAATTTTAAAACACTCCTCTTTTAGAAAGCCATATATTTAGTTACACTTTACCTTTGCTTGCACTCTCACTTTTACAGTAATTGCAGATCTTCAGTTGTGAATTTATCTCGTTTAATATTTAAATCAAGGTCGGCGTATGTGTTTTTGTTTAGTGTGTTTGCGTGCCATGTGTTACTAATGCATGTTACCACAGCAGAACCAGGATATTAAATATTTACAGCCTCTGATGGGACAAGATTATTCATCATGACAGTTGCTGGGATTTATAATTGAGTAGCTGGAATTATCATGCAGAGATTGAGTCCATAAGAAAGTGCAATGACAGAAATTAACCCTCGGCACACAGGTTCATATAAAGGACTGAGGCATGGTTAAAACAGTTTGCAGTTATGATTTTATGTTTCATTTATTTAAATTATTTTAGTAAATTAAATTAAATTGTAAATTAAAAATAAAAAAAATAAACAAGAAGATACTTATTTACCCATGGCATAAAAAAATAGATTAGAGATAGAGACTTAGAAATGCTTTATTTGTTTCATTTATTTCTCCTAAAATAATTTATAGGAAATAAAACTCACAAATGATGAGCTATAAAATGAATGTGCATATATAGCAGCTCAGATTATTTGATCTTGATTATTGATATTGATTATTTGATGAGAAATTAGTTTATATTGATATATGTGACTTGTATTTTGCTTTGATTTTTGATTGACTTTGATTATTATTAGTAGTAGTATAGATTAAATTAGATTTTATTTTAATATTTTAAGGTTTTTAAAATATTGTTATATGTTTTTTGTCATTTTTATTTTATTTTATTCTATTTTTTATTTTTATGTAGTTTTAATATTTTTTATATGATCTGTTTTGATTTTAATTAAAGGTTTAGAAATTTTGTGCTTTTGTCATATTTATTATTTTTGTTTGATATCTATATATTTTTATTAATTTTTATTTCAGTTTCAGTTCTTTCAGTTCAGAAACAGCACAAGTCTCTGTTTGCTCTCCATCTCTCTGCTGTCTTGGAAAAACAGGGATCTCCTTTGTGATTTTCCTCTGGGAACAAGTCCAGGCTGCTTCATTTTTAATTGGCCAATTTATCATCTCAGAACAGACATTGACAGTTTGTTTTTCAGATGATCTGGATCTATATTGCTGATGTTTTCTTGTTGAAAGGCTCTTCACGTGTGGTTCTCATATGCATGCAGCCGCGTTCATGCGTGCATTTCATCTGATATGAGCACAAACGTGCCATGAGAATATATATAATTCATGTCTGGACTTTGAAACAGTGAAATGGTTTTAACTTCAATCCACATTCTTCCATTCAGCATTGCATCCATCCTGTTTTATAAGTTAATGTGTTCTTGAAGCTATTGCCTTGTGATGGGTACGTCCAAATTTCAGTTTTAATTCACAGTTGAAAAGGCAAAGCACACAAGACAGACTCACATAACTTTCAGTCCCACTCCACCTTTTTAAAGTCTGGTTTTATATCTTCTTTCACCAGAATATACATCAAATTACAGAAGTAAAATAAGTTGCAACCAGGGTTCACACCAATTTTGAACATTTATGCTTTTCACTTTTGTTCAGTATTATTTAATTTAAGAATTTCAGCTGCATATATACAAATTTTAAAAAGCAAATTTAATCTAGCCCTAAACATTCATGCAACAATATCTGATTCTAAACACAAGCAGTTGATGTGTAAAAAAAAATATATATATTTTTGTATGATGTCAATAAAACAAAGATTATTGGAGTACATTTTACAAGAAAATATAGTTTTAAATTAAATTAAAATAAACAAAATAAACAAAATAAAATTGCAATAATATATTAATATCAATCTCACGTTGTTAGAAATATGCTTAAGAAGAAAGTGAGTTTATATTGAGATCTTTCTTTGTATAATGATTATTATTTTTAATTTACTAGCAATTTAAAAGTTAAAATGGTTTCAAAGCCACTTTTTAGCATAATAGCATTTCAGTAGCCATGCAAAACATTAAATGCACACAAACGTCAACAAAATAGTTATGCAAATGAGGTTTGTTTGTAGCACTTTTCACAATAGGCCTACATATAGTACATGTTAAATGTTGGATATATTTTAATATGTATCATTATGAACAAATTTCAGTATAGACGCATGCACAGATCTGTATTAAAACTGTAAATAGATGCATGTATTTAACCTACATAAAACACAGAAAACCTAAAATTTGCATTTTAATACATTAAATGAGACAAACGTTTTGCACTTCGGCCACACCTCCACCCTTCGTTCGTCCACGCCCCCCTCATGAAACGCATTAAAAAAAGGGATATATAATGAAGTTGAGGTATCTTTGGCTTTTGAAAACAATATCAAGAGATGAGGTAAGTATTATGCTTATATAGAGACATGGTATGTGGAAGTGTGAGTGTGTGTGTAAATAAAATATACTGAATATGCATTTAAATTATCCTAAAACACAGGAAACAATAATAATATTAAGAAAACTAACAGATGCTAAAGGCTCTATGCACTTTCTGTGGTTTGGCACCTAAATATATTTCAGTTTACAATCTGCAGTGCACTGGCACAACTGACTTCAGCGTGTCTGTATTACCAGCAGCTACATCTGACCACATCACCATCTACACCCTGCTATCTCTGTGTCACACTGCTGGAGCCTCTGGGCTGTCAGTTTCTCGCCCCCTCACACAGAAACACAATCCTGCCTGTTTGCTTATTCAGAAGTAAAGCACTGGATGCACGAACGCTGTGAGAGGGTGTTTAGCGGACGGCCCATAAAATGAAAGTCCAGCTACATAACTGGACTGATGCCTCGCTGGCTCTGGCCTCCTCCTGACACGTCTCAAGAGACGGCTGTAATCCAGTTAGAGTCAAAGTGACCACCATGAAGGCCTTTCAAATGAAAAAATGATCATAACAAAAGAGATAGAAATAGGCTTAATGAAACGCTAGCTTTGTGTCTTGAGGGTTCTTCACATACCATTGTTTTTATGCTATAAACAAAGAAAATGAATAATAAGAAACAGTAGAATTCAAGTAAGGGTGCTTTGGAAGCACTGCTTCGTGAAGCTGCGAAAACTTTGCAAATAATTCTGAACCAGTGATTCGGAGTGCGTTTCAACCTGCCAATTTTATACATTTGTTTCAATAACACATTTCTATAACACATTTGTATAACATAAAAGAGGAGTTGTAGGCTTAGACTTAGTTATTGGCCTGATTAACCAAGTTCTCTATAAAACTCACATAACAAGCCCTACAAAGTAATAAAATAGCACATATATTATACAGACACATCTTTAATGATATTTTTTGTTTTGTAAATTGCATTTAATAATTACACTTTCAATAAAACATTTGCAGTTGGTTTGTAAAAGGTGTTTTTATGCCTGTTTGAGTTGAGTTTTCATTGCATTGACACTATTTTGACCAGCAGGGCGTCACCGTCGTGTGGCGTTTTGAGTGCTTCGAAAAAGTGAATAATTTTTTTGCGAAGCAATTGGTTCAGTTGATTCAAAAGGTCAAGCTTTGTTTCTCCCCATCACTAGTCAGCTGTCCATGATTGCGAAATAATCCATATGCAAAGTAGCCTGGATTACATTTTTATATTGATTTCAGTTTAAAACTTTATTAAAACCATATTGTGTGCATTTTAGTTTATTTCTGTTGGCTGTACCAAAATAATATCAAAGATGGAGATGTAGAATTTATGGCTGTGGGTTTGATTTCATAATGCGGTTTTGAGTCCTGAAAATTGTATGGGTGTGAGTTTGATTTCATAATGCAGTTGTGAGTCCTGAAAATTTACAGGTGTGAGTTCGGTTACAGAATGCATTTGTGAGTCCTGCAAACTTATGGCTGTGAGTTTGATTTCAGAATGCGTTTGTGAGTCCTGAAAATTTAAGGGTGTGAGTTCGGTTTCAGAATGCGTTTGTGAGTCCTGAAAATTTACGGGTGTGAGTTCGGTTACAGAATGTGGTTGTGAGTCCTGAAAATTTACGGGTGTGAGTTTGGTTACAGAATGTGGTTGTGAGTCCTGAAAATTTACGTGTGTGAGTTCAGTTACAAAATGAGATTTTGAGTCCTGAAAATTTACGGGTGTGAGTTCGGTTACAGAATGTGGTTGTGAGTCCTGAAAATTTACGGGTGTGAGTTTGATTTCAGAATGTGGTTGTGAGTCCTGAAAATTTACGGGTGTGAGTTTGGTTTCAGAATGCGTTTGTGAGTCCTGAAAATTTACGGGTGTGAGTTTGATTTCAGAATGTGGTTGTGAGTCCTGAAAATTTACGGGTGTGAGTTCGGTTTCAGAATGCGTTTGTGAGTCCTGAAAATTTACGGGTGTGAGTTTGGTTACAGAATGTGGTTGTGAGTCCTGAAAATTTACGTGTGTGAGTTCAGTTACAAAATGAGATTTTGAGTCCTGAAAATTTACGGGTGTGAGTTCGGTTACAGAATGTGGTTGTGAGTCCTGAAAATTTACGGGTGTGAGTTTGATTTCAGAATGTGGTTGTGAGTCCTGAAAATTTACGGGTGTGAGTTTGGTTTCAGAATGCGTTTGTGAGTCCTGAAAATTTACGGGTGTGAGTTTGATTTCAGAATGTGTTTGTGAGTCCTGAAAATTTACGGGTGTGAGTTCAGTTACAAAATGAGATTTTGAGTCCTGAAAATTTACGGGTGTGAGTTTGGTTTCAGAATGCGTTTGTGAGTCCTGAAAATTTACGGGTCTGAGTTCAATCAGAATGCGTTGTGAGTCCTGAAAATTTACGGGTGTGAGTTCAGTTACAAAATGCGATTAGGGGTCTGTTTGAGTTGTTGGTTTCGGTTTATGTTATCGTTGTTTGGATGTGTGGTTGATTAAAATTTATGGGTTTTGTTTGTGTTGAAGATTTAGATTTGTGGTCTGCGTTCGATTTGAGAATGCGTTTGTGAGTCCTGAAAATTTACGGGTCTGAGTTCAATTTCAGAATGCGGTTGTGAGTCCTGAAAATTTAGAGGTCTGAGTTCGATTTCAGAATGCGGTCGTGAGTCCTAAAAAATTTACGGGTGTGAGTTTGGTTTCAGAATGCGTTTATGAGTCCTGAAAATTTACGGGTCTGAGTTCAGTTACAAAATGAGATTTTGAGTCCTGAAAATTTACGGGTGTGAGTTCGATTTCAGAATGTGTTTGTGAGTCCTGAAAATTTACGGGTCTGAGTTCAATTTCAGAATGCGGTTGTGAGTCCTGAAAATTTAGAGGTCTGAGTTCGATTTCAGAATGCGTTGGTGAGTCCTAAAAATTTACGGGTGTGAGTTCAATTTCAGAATGCGTTGGTGAGTCCTAAAAATTTACGGGTCTGAGTTCAATTTCAGAATGCGTTTGTGAGTCCTGAAAATGTAAAGGTGTGAGTTCAGTTTCAGAATCACGCCCATACATAACCGTACTGTATGTGAACGTAACCGTATTAAGGACTCAAATACAGGACTGACTGACAACCGTATTCTGCTGCTGTGTGAACGAGGCCTTAGAGAGTGTGAGAATAGTGAGCATAAAGTGTTCTCTTTTCTTTTGTGTACAGAATGGCAGAAATCACAATCTAGGAAGGCCCAGAGAAAATCATGTGAGCCTAAAATGCATCTGTTATCAAAATAGGCCAACACAACTAATCCTGCTTGAATACACAACCATTTAATTAGAGCATAAGCCTTTAATTATGTCATCATAAGCAGTGTTAAGAACATAACGATAAGAAAAGCATTATAACTGCGGCCATACCACACACACACACACACACACAACACCATCATCAAATCAGCAGGACAGTAGTGGACAGTATAAAAGCAATGCTTGGTCATAGCCTGGCTCAGCGGTCACATAATCCACATGAAATAAACAACAGTAACTAGGCAAGTACATAGTAAGACAATTTAGATTACCTTACTTTTGATGGTAGACCAATGTTTCTGCTTTATATTCAGCTCAGCTACAGCGATAAATGGATGTCTTTGTCCACATTAGAGTTTCTCTGACTTAAGTCCTATGTTATAACTTATATGAGTCCATTTTGGACTTTCTGCTCGAGAGCGCCCTCTGGCTTGAAATAAAAAAAAAATCAATAAATAAATATATAGTTACTATATGAAACCCACATAACCTTGCATATGAAGTACTGTAACAGTTGAAGGATTGAGACATGGTTAAAAAAAGGAAGATCGCAGATGTTATTTATGATTTTATGCCTACTTATTTTGGTGCCGATACACAAAAATAAAATAAAATGCTTATTCTGGCCATGTGATTGGTTGAATTACATGAACATGCTTCTCTCTAACTCGTGTTAAGAACTCCGTATTAAATATCATCATAGAAATAAGCTTAAGCCCTTGTACTTAGCATTTGTCAAGATTAATATTTCAAGCCAGTCTTTAAAAGTTTGACTTTTTAATGAATTTACATAAAGCATTTAAGAGATGCCAACTGCACAAATAAGCAGTCAAGACTTCAGTCTTGTAATTCATGAAATCCATTTTGTTCCAATTAAGGTCTATTTGACTTCATAAGCGCTATGATGAAGTGATTGGATTTCTGATTTTATCCTGTGAAAGCGATCGCAAACATCATTGTCAGTTTAACGTGCCTGTGAAGAGGCTGCTTGAATCTGTCTTTGAGAAAACACAGGCCTCATTCAGTACAGAACGGGATTTGGCTTCGAGGCTGAGGAAAGCCACAAGAATTAAAATGCAAATGAGCTGAGGATTACAGATGAAAAGAGCATTTACCGCATATTCCTAATTTAAACTGTTGCTGTTGCTTCTCATTTCAGATGTTTACCTAAGCACACCGTTATCAGGCCACATTAATCATGCTGCCGTCTCGCAGGCTTGTAATTTTGTCCTTGGTTTTACATTCTTTGTAGATAAAACGCGAAGCCGTAACACTGTTATCATTTGCAGGAGACAATGGACTGTGGTTCCAGCTTAATTCTCAGCTTTCAGTGATACCAAAGTGTGAATTAAATTTAAAGCAATGCTTATTTTGGGGATAAATTAGAATGAATTGTGGCTTACACTGCACAGTTGCATTGCATACTCTTACTATTTACGTAGAGTGTACACTGTGTATAGTATGGAGGCTACAGGTTTATTTTTATAGCTTTTTTTACAATACATATCAAAAGCTGCTTTACGTGTTGGATTGCTATGTATCATTATGAACAACTTACAGTATGGATATGGTCTGATTACATGCAAAACTATATTAAAATTGTAAATAGTTGCATATATTTACATAAAACAGAGAACCCCTGTTTTAAAATATCCAGATGACAATCTACATTTGCCAAAATATGCAGTATTCACACAATGCAATGCGCTCAACTTGACCATTGTTACATTCAATACATTTGTTATAGTATTTATTAATCTTTGTTAATGTCATACCAATAAAAAGTATTACAAATTCAGCTGTTCATGGTTAGTTCATGTTAGCTCAAGTCTATTTAATAATATTAATAGATATTTCAACAGGTAATGTATTAGTAAATGTTAACATTAACTGAGATTTTTAACTCTACAAGGGACCGTGTGGCAATAGCATGTTTAAAACTATTGGATTTATCATGCAAAATAGGCTATAAATACAATGCAACATATTTGTTGCATCAGTATAAAGCAAGCTTATATTCCAATGCATAAACTGCTTTGCATACTTTGCTGACCATCACATTTAAAAAAGAACCAGTCAAGAGAACGACACGTGTGTCATGCTCAAACTCTGAGAAAACACCTTTAGTTTTGTCTACTAACTGTCTGACTCTGCTTGAGTCCAGATTAAAAAATGGACATGAAAGGCGGTTCTGACTCGAATAGTGTGGGCAGGTCCTGGTTTTGAACTCTTTTCTGACTGTAGGCAAGTCAATGGAAGACCCTCTTTGATCTCTCTCTCTCTCTGTGTGTGTGTGTGTGTGTGTGTGTGTGATATTCACATGATAGGTCTTCAGGTAGAAAGGGATAAAGGGCTTTTTGGTCTCCAGTAAATTTAGATATGTAGGTCATGTTACATCAAGACACCTGAACAAAATCCTGTGTGGTTTTATTCTATAACTTTATGACTATAGGGATAGATAGATAGATAGATAGATAGATAGATAGATAGATAGATAGATAGATAGATATTTATTCTATAACTTTATGACTATAGGGATAGATAGATAGATAGATAGATAGATAGATAGATAGATAGATAGATAGATAGATAGATAGATAGATAGATAGATATTTTGGCTCAATAAGACTTTTATGTTTGTCAGATAGAGTGGTTTGTTGGACTGTTGACCAAACCACAACAACCCGATCTCATGAAAGTGCTTATAAATAGTAAGTCAAATAAAAACGAAAACTCGTGGTATTAATACGCAAAAAAATGGATTTTGTCTTGTACATGCTACTACGCGATGGGTAGGATTAGGGTTGGGGTAGATGCATATCTCATGCACGCAAAAACTGCGTATTATATGCACGCCAAAGTCCATTTTAGCGTATCAATACCAGACACATTCCATCCATTAGTGAAATGGGTCGCATCTACACGCTTCAGGATGCCGTGTGAGGTATTCACTGTCCTTCCCTCTCTCTCTCTCTCCTGATCTTATTCTTCTGACAGCTCCAGCGAAACTGGCACATCCCACAATATTTCTAGACCGCACATGTTGCAGCTGCGGTGTGTGGCATCGCGATTCAGACGCAGGAGAGTCTGGAATGAGCGGAGCGCCCTCTGCTGGCAGCGCATGCGCATTACACTCCGCCTCATGGTGGGGTATATAAATCACTTTAACCTCGTTTGTGTGAGCACAATTCTTGCTGGAGGTGATTGAGCTATATGAGGGCAAGATGAAAGCAGCGGACAGATGGAGTTCATGGTGGACACATTCAGTGGAACAGAGATGTCATGTTGAAGAAAGTGGGACGGACCCTTGTTACTGGGTTTGGTTTGTACACCAGACAGCTTTGAACATCTGAAATATTAAATGTCAAATACAACAGATTCAAATAGGTGCAGTTGTGAGGATGAAGCTAAAACAGTCTGTTTATTACAGTCTTACACATTAAATAATTAATACTTTTGTAAACAAAATAACTGTCCAATGTGGAAGCCCATTCCAACACGGGATAAAAAAATAAAAACGTAATTTAACCTTTTATATCAAAAATTTTACTTTTATTCTCTTAGCTAAATAAGTTTACATAACACAATTCACTTTTTTTTCCTAATAAATCTGAGTTTATATGTCAAAATTCTGCCTTTTTTCTTGTGATTTCAGACTTTTCCCCCTCATAATTCTGAGTTTATATATCAAAACTCTGAATTTCATTCTGGTCATTCTGAGCTTATATCTCACAATTCTGACATTTTTTCTTATAATTTTGAGTTTATAACAAAAATCTGACTTTTATTCTTGGAATTCTGAGTTTGTATCTCACAATTCTGTCTTTTTTCCTCTCTGAACAGATATTTATTCATTTATCTCAGTGGTTTACAGCTGATTTCACCACAGCAATCGAATTCTACTTTGGAAATCATGTGTTTAACCAGCAAAGCACCAAAATATAGTTCATCATACAAGATGTCAACAAAAAAAAAGATCATATAGTGGCATTTATTATTACCACAACCTCCACAGGCCTAACAACATGCAAAGTTATTAATGACATAGGCTGAATTATTAAATATAATGCAGTTTGTTTATTTGTTTTCATGTGCCTTTTGGTTGTGTTCATGTAAAACTTGTATTTTGTTTTAGGATCATGTGATTTCTTTCTTCTCTAATATTCATAACCACATGATCGCCTAGCTTTGTCACAGAGTTAATTTGGGGTTTCTTCTTGCATTTCTCTGTATACAGTATCTCATGTAAATTTTAATCTTACTTTGCTTAATTTGTATGACTGTTACTTTGAATTAAACCAAAAACTGCATTTAAGGTCTTAAACAATGGAAGCTTGTTTCCACCACTAGATAAAAAATAATAATAATAATAATAACAATAAAAGTGATGCAGTGATTTTCAAGCAGACGAAGTCTTTCAAGTTGTATTTTATTTGAATCAAAAAATCATAAATGACAACAATAACAGAAAATAAACTGAGCATAGTGGAGTATATTCTGTAAAATCATAATCCGAATTTTCTCAAAATTGCTTGCACAATATTATGTTATACAATGTGTTTGTGTTTTTAAATCACCTTTGCATTCGTTAAAATCACCAGGAATGTTTGGTGTATGGGGAAGTTCTTTTTCAGCACGATAGATAGAGCACGAATCTTTAACGACACTCCCCGGAGACTTGCGTTCTGAACTGCCTCAATACACACCTGAAGCAATGGAACAAAACGCTGCAATACGTGCCTGTACTGACGTAATAAAAAACATGGCCACGGTCACGTGTTGAACACGCGTTTTAGCGAAACACTCGAGCTTGCCGCGAAACGTGCAGTAAGGCACGCAATACACATTTCCACGTATTTCCAGTGAGCCTGGGTGGGGAAAAATCTGAATTGCGAGGTATACAATCAGAAATCTGGCTTTTTTCCCTTCTGAATTCTGAGCGTACATCTCAAAAATCTTTATTTCTTTCTCTTTTTTATTGTATTTATTTATTTATTTATTGTATGTTTGTTTTTTTCTTACACTGACTAAAAAAACGTAACGTCACAATTCTGTTTTCATGCTTAAGTTTATATTTCGCAGTTGACTTTATATTTCACAATTCCTCCTTTTCATCTCAGAATTGCGAGTTTATGGCTTACTATTTTTAAGAGTAAATATATTTCAGAATTCTGATTTTATATTTTGGGATTTCTGAGTTTATATTTTTTAGAATTCTGACTTTATATTTTGGAATTTCTGAGAAGTTTATATTTCGGAATTCTGATTTAATATTTTGGAATTTCTGAGAAATTTCTGAGAAGTTTATATTTCGGAATTCTGACTTTATATTTTGGAATTTCTGAGTTTATATTTCGGAATTCTGACTTTATATATTACAAATCTGACTTTTTTTCCCATCAGAATTGCAAAAATAAATAAATAAATAAATAATAATAATAATAACAATAATAATAATAATAACAAGAAGAAGAAGAAGAAGAAGAAGAAGAAGAAGAAAACAGAACTGTGAGATATAGAGTCAGAATTGCCTACGGAAAAAAAGGTCAGTTCATTTTGTTCAGCATTGTTTAGGTGTGTGAAAATGTAACGTCATGTTCCTACAACAATTAAAAAACTTTTTTTCTTTCTTTTTTTTTCTTTTTTGTAGAACTGCAGAACTGTGAGATTAGAAATCACGATTACCTTATTATAATTTTTTCATCCGTGGTGGAAACAAGTTTCCAGTCCACTCAAATGAGATAAAGACTTTTATTTTACATGGAGCGGGTCGCCTCATAATAAGGGCCAGCATTATTGATCACATGACCAACCAAATACTACTTAGTATATAATACTTAGACATTTTCACTTGCAGGATAAATGAATCATAGCCAACTATTTCTTCAATATCATGTGAAAATAAAACATGCTTCCCATCACTGGTGTCAGCAGGTATGTGCTCTTAAAAGTGAAATGTCCTATTGTTGCACTCCTAGTGTCAACCAGCGGAACTGCACACAGTCCCGCCCTGCTCTCACGCCATTGGCTGATTCAGTGTTGACGTGTTCTTGCTGCATGATGAGTCACAGTGTTACTTTTTGGGGATATTAACTTACTATTTTCTTTACAGCTGACTTTGCATATTAACATATGAGGAGGAGAATATATTTTAACATTATAAGAAATATAAAAAGTTATTGTAATTGTTTTTACTTGACTTATGCACTGAAAAAAAAATCACATTGATCATTGCATTGATTGTTAATGAACTATATTGGAAATTATGGCCTTCTATTTAGGCCTATTTATTTAACTGTTTATTTTACTACCATTATGTTGTTATATTATTATTCACTGCCCTTTTTTGGTTGTTGTTTTTTTGGTTTAGAGTTGCTGATTATTTGTGTAGAATGTAGGTACTTCTGTTAGTATTTTATTTTCTCCTTCCCTTTTATTTAATGTAGAATGCTGCTCATGCATAATTTGCATCATCGATCCTATTATATAACTTTGTTTTCCCTTCTACTTACAGAGTTAACCTTGTTCTGTTTCCATTTGCTGCATGGACCTGTTTATTAGAAAGAGAAATGGAATTAATTCACATGTTAAGGGTTATAAGCACATATTCGTCATGTTATCAATCAGTGTGTATCTGTAATTATATGGTGTAACCTGCTTATGTGGAGAAAATTAAAGGAAAAAAAGGAATTTTAGATTGGAGAACTATATTCTCAAGATGGAAAAAAACTTGTGTTATTTAATTAGATGTTCAAACACAACATGCATTACTTGAAAACAAGGATTTTTCATAGTTTCTAATTTTTAATATTTAAAGTTTTCATACCATGCATACGTTCAAATGCTTTAAAATTGTTTATAAAATAAAAAGAATAAAGAAAGAAAAAAAGGCGGAAAAAAACTTATAAGAAATAAATTGAATAAGAATATACCTTAATCTGTATAGATTTGAATACAAGCATATTAAAAATGTAAAAAGTGTTTATTCTGTATTTCTTGTGTCTTGATTTTACCAATGTTAAGCCATTTCTACAATTTATCTAAAACTGATGCATATTGTCACAAAAGTTAAGGTTTTGAATCAAAATGCTTATTTTCTCTTTAATTTTTTTGTATGTTGAGTTTAAACATCTAATTAGAAAATGGGAAGGTTTGTTGTGACAATTGTGCTTTCAAAATAAAGTTTCAGTATTAATATCAATTGGTTAACAAGTTAAAACAATACACTGACATATGGTTTTTTTTTATTATTATTACTAAATCATTATATTATTATTATGCCAATAAGCTGATAAAAAGTAAAATTATTCTTTGATTGCACCTAATTCAATTCTTCTTCTTTTTCCTTTTGTGTAGTGAAACCCCTAATCCTAACGAAAATGAGTCAATAAATTAGATAAAACTAACCCAACTGAATAACTAAATAGCATATAATAAAACTAGTACTTTTAATATAATACAAAATAAATAAACAGCATTTGAAAAGTTGAATGCATACAAGGAAGAGAAGCCTGTCCTTTAGCAAAAGCATCATATAAACAGCAAACTAAACACACTTCAGGCATTCAGACTGAAATTGATTGGCCATAATACAATGAAGCTGCAAAAAAAAAAATATATATATTGTTTCACAAAATACATATTGTGAGTGTATGGTGTGTAGAGTGTAACCTTTTTCCTAGGCATAGAATAGTCAAGATTTTTTGTAGTACAGACGTTAAAACTTGAATATTCGTGGACATACAGAAAGTGACTTTCAAAATGAAAGAAATAGTCAGTAAAAAGTGTAACAACAAGCCCCGGTTATGTGTAAAGTCAACAATTAAATTTATATAACCCTGCTTTCACTTCTGCTTTTTTCAGTTCTCAACAGATGTTGCTTTTACAAACAACAAACCCAAACCAAAGAAAAATAATATCGTATTTGTGCAATCATAAATTGTGGGACCCTCTCACCAGCAAAAGTTATACAATTACTGTCAAATATCAGATTGAACTATCCTCTTTTTTTCTTACAGTTTTGTTTTATAGTTTGTCATTGTATTTTAAACAAACCTGTTCTAAATTAATAATATACTGTATGCTCGTATATGATTGTTTTGTTGCACAGATTTGTTCATAAACAGCAGTATAACAAATAACATTTAGAGATGTAAAGATTTTAATTTACATGCTTTTATCAAAAGCTTTTAACGAAAGTGACTTAAAAAGGAGTAACAAATGCAATCTGTCAGTATTTGTAAAGAAATAACAAACAAACAAAAGAAACAATGTTGCCTTTTAGTTAATTAATCAATTTTAGTTTATTTTTAGTTAACTATATTTTAGTTACCTAAACTTATAAAGTTACATATGCCTAAGTTATAAATATAACTAGTTTTTCTAAAACCTTCCCTTTTTATGTATTTTTTAAACTATATTTAAATTAACTAGCATATATTTTAGTTATACCAAAACTTAAATATAACTATATTTTAATAAAATATGTTACATTTTTTTCAAAAGCATTCCCTTTTTCATTTTTTTTAAATATATTTCTTTACTATATTTTAGTTAATTTTATTGTAGTTATTTTAGTTATACCAAAACTTAAATATATCTAGATTTTACTAAATGCGTTTTAAATATAACTAGTTGTTCTAAAACCTTTTCTTTTGCATTTTTCATTAATTTATGTATTTATTTATTTTCAAGGTTTTATCTGGCTGGAGGTTTCTTTGCCTTCTCCTGTACTCTCTCTCTCTCTCTCTGTGTGTGTGTCTTTTCTTCTTCTCATGTGGGATTTTACACATCAATGGCCCTGGAGGTGAAAGGTGAGCCGGCGTGACCCCAGATCAGCAGTAAGACAATCCCAGTGCTGCTTTTCTAACAGAAGACCCTCCTATCGGGCCCCTGAGAAGGAGGAGCCGCAGCAACTGCCATTTTAAAAAGAGGAGGTGCCAAAATACAGCAGGAACACATTCCACTGGCGGAGAACCTCAAGCTTTGTGCTCCTTATCTAATACCTGATTCACACCTTTTCCTGATTTCAAACACTTTGTGCATTTAACAATTAGTAAATCAAATCGAATAGTTTGTGTTGTGCCATTAGCTGAATTTATTTGCCTGAAGATAATAAATCCTAATAAATCAAGACTGTACAAACTAAAGTAAAATAATAATAATAATTTTGAGTACCTTTGATATATTTATTCAGGATTAAAGTAGCATAACCAGCAAACGGGTTAAACTGTGTACATGTTCAAAAAAATACTAACAAAAATATATGTGAAAGACACTTTTTTTCTAGAAAATAAATAGAATAAGAATGTTCACATGGTTTTCAAACAATTTTCAATCAGAAATTGTCAGTAAATAAAAAAAGCAAGTAACACTGAATTAAAAGTGAAAAATTATTTTATACTATTTTAGAAACATTTTTTTTCCTCATAAAAGTTCTACAATGAGCAACTTTGAAAAATCATTTACACAGTGTGCAGATCATGACTTTATAGTTTTTATTAAACAAAAAAGTTTTTTTTTTTTTTTACACTTTTTAATTAACAAAAAACAGGTAAAAGAATAATAATACTAAAAACAGTATTAGCATTTATAACAAACAAACCAACAGACAATGACTAAAACTGTACGTGGTTACAATTAAACCTTTACTTCTAAACTGCTAACTTTCTGTAAAACGGGTTTCAGAATGGATCTAACAAATGTGTGAACACAAAAGAGTTTTATATCATTTTGTAATTCTGCAACTCGGGAAAACCCGTTTTAATCTGTTTTGAGATAACACAATATTGATATAATATAAATAATAATAATAATAATAAAATGAACACACACACACAAAAGATCGTCACCTATAATACAGCAGCCTAAAAACAAATCAAACTATAGCATGCATCGATGTTCAACATTTGAGACAAAAGCAGATTAAAAACTTTAACGCAAAAATCAAAATATTGAATATGCATGATTATGCACAAATTCTGATAAATGGTTGATTTAAATAAAACAATGCAATAGTGCATTTATCTTATTTTAATAATTCCCCGAATATTAATTTTGCACTTTTCAAGAACGTCCTTACAAAACAGGAGACGCTTCTTCAGTCATGCGAGATCTAAAGGCTGTGGACACGAGATCTTGACCCACATAGTTGTTTACAGCTGTGATCGCTGTTCGCTGTAGTAGCTCGTGCTGGATTGGCGCACGGACGGTAAAGATCGGAAGTAGTTTGTGCATGCTAATGGAGGAGTTGGGGTTGTGGATATTTACGTTCAACGGGAGCCGCCCTTCATTCACCACATGGTTAAAAGCTGAGCGCGTTCGCGCCACTTTCGCAATTTTACTACGGTTTTGTAACGCTACCCACAGCGTGCGCGGATGCGGCGCGTTTCTACCACTGGCGCTTGAAGTTTACCGTTTAGTTTCGTCGATTTGCCCGGAGCGTTGACAGTGAACGGTAAGTGTGCACAAGTGAGTGAAGATGGTGGATTCTACAAACCAGTGTCTTACCACGCGCGCGTGTTATTGACATGAAACCTGTTGTTGCCTTTTTCGCCCGATTCACTTCGCGAAGTCGTGTGAATGTCTAAACCGTTCACTTTATTGCACCACAAGGCTAGCGCGAGCGACCAGAGCAGCAGTTCGGGGTAAAACACTGTAGTGAGAGGCGCGTGGTAGCCCACCATAGTTCAGAGAATGAGGGAGATTTGAAAAGCGTGCGCGAGGCTGCTGCGGTGCCAAGCGAGCGCTCGCTCCAGTTACCGTTTACACTCCATCGGCGCGTTACAATGCGTTCCGAACCGCTCCTCGAGAACTTTCCACGCGGCGTGCGGTCCAAAATCGCAGTCGTTCGCTGTGCTTTGTGAACGCTGGTGGTTGAGCTCGGCTGCCAGCAGAACAAAGCGACAGCACATGGGGCAGCTGCAGGCCGCGCGCTGCTGTGCTAGCAACATTGCTAGGCTAGGTAACGTTCAGCGTGTTTGAAGTGTAACGTTACACCCGACACTTACACTTTAAATACTTGGGATTTCGGTGGCGCGTTTCAGCTCACCAGTAAACACAGAATAACCGAGCTCGTGGTTTTCCGCAAATATCGGAATATTCGTGCGTTCTGGAAGCATTCGAACGCGCGTGCGGTGGAACGCACTGGGCCGGTCACGTTTAAGAATAGAATTTTCAAAGCGTTCTGTGCCACAAAAGGGGCTTTGGCGCTGTTCGTGTACGTTGGGTAAAATGAGATGCCGCGTCAAACCCAAATTCGCTAGAACGGCTGGGGCTGGTGTTGTCGAACGTGTTTAAGCGTGCGTTAGACGCACTTCACCGCCGTTGTTCGGAGTTGTAGCGTCATTTTTTTTTTTTACCGACTAGCTTTGCAAGTTCCAACTCAAACAACAAGCAGAGTCATGAACACTCGACTTTGCCCTTGTTTTTAGTTTGTTTCTCTAACACAACTACTGCGGACGCCATATTGGTGCAAATCTTGGGGGAGGGGTGTGCGCGCGCGTGCGTTTCGCCGGAGTGCGCATGCGTCGTGGAACGCCGGTTGTGCACTTCGCTTTTAGTTTTAAATATGCGTTTTGTAGTTTTTCGGTGTGGCACGTGCATGGGCGTTCGCCAATATGAAATGACCGACAGAGCTATTTTTATTTATTTTACCTAATTTTAATTTTTGTAGAAAATCCTGTTAGTGTTCATTGCACCTGTGGTTAGGAACCGAACTATTTTCATGACGCTAAATGAAAACAAGCGTGTAATAACATACCTTTTCCCGCTCTTTTCAGAAGAACCATGGACCAGCTCCGGTCACCTTACACCAGGGTCCACATCAGTGCCATGCATCTCTGTGCAGAGGTGGATCTGCGCTGGTCAGCGTAGTGCCAAAGTGCTTACAGTGCAGGTAGTTCTGTAAAATCTACTGCAGTGGAGGCACTTCAAGCTCTACTTTGACATGATCACACGTGAGCGGCGACGTGAACTACTGCTTATGCTAAGGTGCATTTAGTGCAGATAGTGAAATAGACTAGCACCTACTGCTCTAAGTGCCCCTTCTGGCATAAGGGGCTGGCAAACCCCACTGTTCCCCATTCTTTTATTTCATGCAGTTCTCTGCTAGTTTTGCATAGTTGCACTACAAGAAATATTGAGTTGTGCAAATCTATGCAAAACTGATGGTGGCCTGCTTCCCCATCCTCCTCTCCTGTGCTTTGACTTTGAGCATCTCTGCTTAAGCGTGCATGTGTGTGTGTGCGCGTTTCTTTTCAGGTTAACCCCTGTTTGTCGTGGCTCTGCGCTGTGAAACTCTCTCTCTCTCTGGTTCCAGCAGTATTAAAGTGCTTATAGTGCAGGTAGTTTATTAAAATGCGTATCTACTGCAATGTGAGCACTTCAAGTACTTCTAGATGCGAGCGTCGCGGAGAGAGCTTGACGGTCACACTTGCTTGTGCGCACTGTCCTGGTCAGTTTTGCTGGTTTGCAGTCAGCGTTCGTATAGTTGCTGTGCAAATCCATGCAAAACTGATCGTAACAGTGAGGAGTCTCCGCTTCCCGTCCCACTCCAGCATCCCTGTCTTTGCAGGTTGGGATCGGCCGCAATGCTCTGCGCTGGAAGTATTGCACTTGTCCCGGCCTGTGAAGAGCACGGGAAATTGTTCAGCTGCTTTTGTGTTCATTAATAAATTTGGACATGTATTTTTTTTTTTTTCTCCTGATTTGTTTGTTGGAATTTGGTCATCTCAATAAAACTGTTAATGTACATCTGCTTGTGTGTGAAGTTGTATTTTAATAATTCAGGCTGTTGAACTCTTTTCTTAGTTTTTCAACTCTAATGGTCTTGATTGGTCTGGGTTTGTATTAAAACATGACCAGTATGAAGTTTATAATGGGTGGATGGGAGTTATTAGGTTTATTGTTAAGTGGATTCATGTCACATGCTGTCAGTTTTTTTTTTTTTTTTTTTTTTTTTTTTTTTTTTTTTTTACTACTTATATTAGAATGGAAGTGATAGGTATGGGAATTAAAAATCAAATTTTAATGTATCCATACATGAGTCTTTAGATTCAGAAACAAATGTGTGAACTTTTGATTACTTATTAAAACTTAAAGGCTTTCAAAAGCATTTAAGGTTGTTTTATTGCAGTTTTTTTTTTTTCTCTCCCCTGAATTCTGTAATGGCAATGTAATTTTTTCCTCACTTGCAGATAACTGTATGAACACTAGATGGCAGTATTGTATTTAGAAGCCTCTAGAACGGCTCTCGTTCATGTTCAGTGTTTTATTAGAGTTTGTGTGTTTGAAAATACATGGCTTCTGTTAAAGAGTTTAAAGTCATCGGAGCCTGTTGCTTTAGATTTAACCATAAAAAAAAAAAAAATGATGACTTTAAATTATTCGTTAAGTTGCATTTACGTGTTTCGTTGATAAAAATGTCCTTGATTTGAGTATTTATTTAAATAAATTGATACTTTTATTTAGAAAGCACACATTAAATTGATCAAAAGTGACGGTAAAGACATTTATAATGTTACAAAAGATTTCTATTTCAAATAAATGCTGTTCTTTTGAACTTTCTATGCATCTAAGAATCCTGTAAAATAAAATGCATCACCGTTTCCACAAAAAAATATGAAGCAGAAAAACAGTTTTAATCAAAATGTTTACTAAGCAGCAAATCATAATAGAATGATTTCTGAAGATCATGTGACACTGAAGACTGGAGTAATGATGCTGAAAATACAGCTTTAGTCACAGAAATAAATTACAGTCTAACAGATATTCAGTAGAAAACAGCTATTTTAAATTGTAATATTTCACAATTTTTACTGTATTTTTGATCAAATAAATCAGCCGTGGTGAGCAGAAGAGACCTTTCAAAAACTGGAAAAAAAATAATAATTTACCAACTCCAAACGTATGAACAGTTTATACTGGATAAAATAACTCAAAATCTTTAATTTTTTTTTGTTTGTTTTTGTTTTTTTTATCACAATGAAGTCAACATAAGGGTGAATTTTAAATAATTTATCTCATTAAAATTCAAACAATAAAATGTTTTTTGGAGAAATTGGTTATTTCCAAGAAGTTTAAAGTTTTTTCCTCATACAGCTATTTTAAAAAACAAAAACCAATCATCATCTTCCAGGAAGTGACATCATTTTGGAGGGAAAGCAGCAACTGCAGAGACTCAAACTCCAGTAAGTTTTTTTTTTGTTGTTGTTTTTTTTTTTTGTGAATTTATTGGTTTCAGTGTTTTGTGGTGTTATTTGGCTTCTCACCATGTACATAATTTCAAAGCAGCTTTATAGGAAAATATTGCTGTAAAAATCCTTCTGTCTGAATATAGCCTCTATATTTCAGTGTTTTTAAACTTTAAGACCAGGCTTTACTTTACTTTCCAAGACAAACTTGACTCTTCTAGATATCCTTTGCTTTTGTGTCTCCTAAGGGTTATTTGAAAACACTGGACATTGGAATAAATTAATGTTTTTTTGTAAGTCAGACTTTCAACATCCTGTGCTTGTCTAAAAAACAAACAAGTGGTATCAGACTTCTGGACAACAATTTTATTCTGTGTGTCCAAAACAAAATGTTTCTTCATTTCTTTTCTTCGTTTTCTAGTAACTGTATTATCTTGCAATAACTGTAGCCTATTATATTGCAGTATTCTGAATATTGCCTTCACTGAAAACATTTTGCATGTATATGATCAGTTAAGTTTCGCTCTCTTTCCTCGCTGTATGTTTACAGCATTTCAAGATGATTTTCAACCAGAGCTTGACTTCAGTCCTTCGTGAGGTCTGTCTGTAATGATGATTTAACTGCAGATTGTGTTCCAGCAATACTGACAGACTTCTTATATAAACAGAGTAAACCACTGTAGTACTGAAACTATACCAAACAGTGGATTCACAACTGAGGTAAGAAGCTTATTTTCTCTCACTTTTTATCTCACAATTCTGACTTTTTTCCCTTACAATCGTAAGTTATAAACTCATTGTTTTTACATTTCAAAATTTTGATTAAAGTTTCTTCTCAGAATTTTGAGTTTGCATCTCAAAATTAGAATTTATTTTCCCTGAATTCTGAGACGTAACTTTTTTTCAAATAAATTTGAGTTTGCTTTTTAAAATCAAAACTTTTTATCGGAATTCTTACTTTTTTTTTTCTCAGAATGCTGAGTTTACAAATTGCATTTTTTTTTTCATCTCAAAATTCAGACTCTTCTTGCAGTTGCTCAATAAAATTTTTTTTTTTTTTTTTTTTTTTGTGGTGAAAATAAGCTTCCATAGGCCACAGCATGCACCAGCACCAATGTGAAATCAGACCGTATATAATGTGACAGGAACGGATGTGAACCTGATCTTGAGTGTCTACTCATTTACCAAATCTCAGTTTCTGAGGGTCTTCTGCGCTGAGGTAACAACATGTCAGGTTAGTGTGAGTCTCTCTCCTTCTCGCGTTCTCCATTCATTGAATCATTTATTGCAGCGGCCTATGAAAGCATCATCAGTCTTGTTTCGTCTGACCTAATGTGCTGTCAGCTGCTCTGTGTCCTCTTGTCCAGTCTCATAATTTAACCAGTAATATGTTTCATAATGTCCTCCGGGCATGTGGCAGTATGGAGGTCATTATGTTTGCAGCAGTCAGATGCGAGAGGAGGATTTGACTGGGATTTCGCCAAGCAGCATCACCATGTTTTCAGTGAGAGAAAATAAAACAAAAGAAGTTTTTGTTGAAAGAACAGCACAAAAATACAGCTACAGCGATGACTTTATCATGAATGCAAGCGGTTGATCACAAGCAACTGGCTTTCTTCCAAACGGCATTCAGTGGAAATAGTTCCCAAGCCTCGTATGAAAGCATCTTTCAGTATGATTTTCTTCATAGGGTTATGTGACAGACAAAAGTACGTTACGTTTTTTTTTTTTTTTTGGAAAGATTCACTTTTTCCCCATGACTGTAATTCATTATTAACCGGTCGAAAGGCATGTTGGCATGTAACTAGCATTCTACAACTGGTCTGGCAGGGAACAGAAAGTTCAGCGGGAGCAGCATGTAGCCGACAACTGGAAGTGACAGGGAAAGGAGGAAATAGATTTATATAACAGCATTTTTTAGGCCATTTTGATATTCTTTAATAACAGCTTATGTCCATTGAAACGCTGCATGGTATCTGTTCTAGAGGAAGGAAAGATATAGTCTCTTGTTGAATGCTCTTTAGTTTGTTTCTTGATCATAACAGATTTGGAGAAATGTAGCACTACATCAGTGTCTCATCAATGGATGCTCTGCAGTGAATGGGTGCCGTCAGAACGAGAGTCCAAACAGCTGATAAAAACATCACAATAATCCACAAGTAATCCACACCACTCCAGTCCATCAGTTAACATCTGGAGAAGACAAAAGCTGAAACAAATCCAGCATTAAGATGTTTTTATCTAAAATATGAGTCCATAATCCATAATAACACTTCCTCCAGTGAGAAAGTGTTCTGGTGTGAATCATGAGAGAAATCTGCACATATCAAGCAGCGTTTAAACAGCTCTACACAAATATGTGGCTGGATTTTGATGTGAGAGACAACAGGTGATTTTCACGGGAGGAAGTGTTTTTATGAATTATGGACTCATATTTTGGCCAGAAGCAACAGTTTAAAGTTTAAAAAAGTTTTGTCTCTTACAAATATGCAGCTTTTGTCTTCTCCAGATGTTAACTGATGGACTGGAGTGCTGTGGATTATTGTGATGTTTTTATCAGCTGTTTGGACTCTCATTCTGACGGCACCCATTCACTGCAGAGCATCCATTGATGAGACACTGATGTAGTGCTACATTTCTCCAAATCTGATGAAGAAACAAACTCATCCTAATCTTGGATGGCTCGATAGTGAGTGCATCATCATCAAATGTTCACTTTTGGCAGATCTGTTTCTTAAGCGTCATCTGTTTACTGAGGAATAAAGTTTGCTTTCTGTAGAAGAATTCCTCTGATTGACAGCTTGGCTTCCGAAGGTGGCCAGTGCCATGTATAACTGTGGATATACATATGAGTCAGCCAGAGCCTATGAGTGTAGTGATATTGGCAGAATGAGAACTGTGTGGAAAAAAAACTTGTACATAAATGTAAATGCATCCCTCTCTATGAAACCTTACATTAATTATATGTTTAACTTTTTTTTTTCTTCTTCTTCAGGGGATTATGCTGTTTTTAGTGTATAGGTCTTTGTGATAAAATATTATAAGTTCTGTGCATAAGAATTCTGAGGTTCTAAACTTCGCAAACACATGGATGTGGGTGGCATATTCTCTATCTATATTCTTTATACCTATATCTTTCTGGCATAGCGCAATTTCAGCCAGCCTGAATGAAACTATTTATAGTGATGCCTTCTGCCTTGTGTTTTGTGTTTTAACGGTTGGCCACAAGCAAAATTGGAGGTGCACGGTTTTATTTTCCAGATAAAAACTGAAAAGAAAGTGGGCTGCAAACATCATATAAATGTGAAATTCTAGCCAATTAATATTTTAGCTCTGAGAATAACTAAGAATTTGGCTGCAGTGGAAATTCAACTTTTTTCTGTCATTATCTTTCATGACTTACAGTCTTCAAACTAACTATAAAATTACTTTTCAAGGGGCTGGCTGGCTATTTTAAAAATTTAATGCAATTATTTTGCTTTGTAATTCACACTGCACAGAATTTTTTTCCCCCTTATTTTTTAGTTTGTCTTGTTTTCCAGTAGCTGTAAGTATATAAAAATCCTTAAATCACATTTACTTGAGAAGCAAAATGACAGATAATAAGTCTTTTTTTATCTGAAGGAAAAAAAAAAGAATAATACAGAAAAACTTAATTCAAAGGGAAAACAAGATTAGTTTTCTTGCCCCATTGGCAGATATTTTTTTCTCTGTACTTTAAGCAAAAACTCACTTAATTTTGATGCATTTTCTTCAGAAAACAAGACTTATCTTATATCATTTTGCTTCTCAAGTTAACATATTTTGATTTAAGTTTAGATATTTGTAATCGAAGACAAGACAAAAATAAGAAAATTATTATTATTATTATTATTATTTATTTTTTGCAGTGTAGCAAAGTTAGCTAAAAATAAATGATCTAAAAATGTAAACTAAAGTTTTTTAAAAAAAATTCATTATTCAATCAAAATAAAGTAAAGTGTAAAATAGTAAAGTGATACATAATATCATACTTTATTAAAGTATCACTAGAAACCGATCGAAATCGAACGCTCGAAACGTGCTGTTGTTATGGTTACCAAAAGTTCGCTATAGCGGCTATTTGAAAAGACGCACTCTAATAACTTGTAATCTAACTTTTGACTGAAAATCCTTTTAAAACCTGTATATAGCCTAAAAAAATTTTGCCTAATTTTTATGTGTAAACACACCCCTTGGGAGTCACGGGGACCCTCCCAAACTCTCCTCATAATTTGGAAATCACATTTTTAAAAGTTCCCAAATATTCAAGGGCCGTGAAAATCGTGACTGATAATATTCAGCCATGCGCTGCGCTGCACTGCATCTGAATACCGTCCCGTTCGTAAAACAGAGCGCGTTCAGAACGCTTCGATGACGCATCGCGCACGCTGTCCGCGGTAAACTCGCTTTTCTCCGGTCAAACCCTGCAGAACAGTGAAAAAGAAAAAAAAAAAAAACCTCTGAAGTGAAGTTCCTCTGCGAAGGATCTGGTTCTGACAGCTGCAGCGCGCATCGCTCGCGGAACTCCAGCAAATGTCAAAACGCGCGATGGTTTCTGCTGCGAAACTTAAGGTTTGTTAACTCCCAAATAGAGAGGTATCGGCGCGTGCTTTCTTGTAGATCAACTCCACGACGAGGATCTACAGCGGATCAAATCAACAGATTGCACCGGAGCTCGTGATGTTGGCTGTGTTTGCCGGTCTGTGCGCGCTCTTGGTTCTGCGCGTCCCAGTCGCGGCGGATCTCCACGCGGTGAACTGCAGCCAGGTGAAAGACGCCTTTACCGACCTGGGTTACAGTACTGCAAATGTTCCCACCGAGCAAACAGCAGGTATGGATTGAATTAAAACTCTGTCATCTGCTTAAACACCGCTAGATATGGGAGACCGGGGCAAGTTGTCACACAGTCTGTCCGTGCTTGTTTTCTCTAGCAGTGGTTGTGTATGCTGGTTTATAAATTAGAATAACAATATTTGGATACACTTTATTTTAAGGTGTACTTGTTACACGTTACATGTATTCACTATTATAATAACAGTTAATTATGCATAATTTAATTACATGCAAGCCAAACTCTAACCATATAGTAATACATAGACTGCTTAATTTCAAGTTCTGTTGTGACAACTTGCCCCAGACTGGCGACATATTGGCATGAACTGACTGTTAAACTTTGATTTCCTGGGCAATAGTGGTGGAAATGTTCCATAGCTTGTTAGTAGTCTTTTAGATTTGAGGCAGTTGAGTTATTCGATGGTTATAAATGGGATTTCACCTACAAATATTGCAGAAGTGTAAGATTTGCTTGCACTCATTTGCTTGAAACTGTTCATCTTCAGTGATCTTGTTTGGATCGAAGAGACTTTAGGGAACTGTTATTTTGCATATATTACTTCCTTTGATGCAGTGGCACATTCTTAACATTTTGAACATGTCAAGGTCTTGTGACTCATGGCTTTAATTGCTGGTTTGTTTTAAAAATACTAATGTCAGGGTTGCAGTAAGTTCCTACCCACTTTTAAACCAAACCCGTGTCCTTGGTTTAGCTTTATTTTGTGGTATGAGGTGAGGTTGCAAGAATTCTGGACCCTAAAAATGAGTCACAGTCCAAGGTTGAGAAAACCAAAAAAGTGCATGCTAACCTTTTCAGTCTTCATAATATTGCAGTATTAGACTATTTAGGAAAATTTGCATTTAAAGAGTTTACATTATTTTGCTGAAATGAGACAAGTGGCATTTTTGCAGTTCACCTTCGCTGATAAGAAATCTAGTTGAAAACTAAAATAAGAGTGTTTCGAGGTTAGTTCCAGCACTGGACCTCCAAATTAAACCCCATAACCTTTTTGGTTACTCTCAATCTTTTTGAGAAAATCCTGTCAACATCTCAACCTAATTATTATTATTTGTAATTTAATTTAATTTAATTTAATTTAATATTTAATTTAATTTAATTTAATTTAATGGAAAGAAGGCAATAAATCTAAAATATCCTTTCAACATCTTAGCCTAAAAACCTTGTGGTGCTTAGAAACAGGTTCACTTTAGTTAAAGATATAGTTCACACAAAAATTATTTTTATTTATTTTTATTTTATCATTTTATTTATTTATTTTTTTTTTCAATTTATTATTATATTTTTTATTTTAATTTTATTTTTTGTTTTATATTTTATTTAATTTTATTTTAATTAAATTGAATTTTATTTTATTGGTGATAAGAAGGTGAGGAAGTTTAAGTAATAGTTCATCCAAAAATTACAAGTCTTTTATTTTTTATTTTATATATTTTTTTATTTTATTATATTTTTTTATTTTAATTTTTGTATTTTTTGTATTTTATTTTATTTTAATTAAATTGAATTTTATTTTATTTTATTTTATTTTATTTTATTTTATTGCTGATAAGAAGGTGAGGAAGTTAAAGAAATAGTTCATCCAAAAATTACAAGTCTTTTTTTTCATTCATTTAATTTAATTAAATTTTTATTTAATTTATGATAAGAAGGCAAGAAATTTAATACATTTAAAACTAAAATAAGTGTTTTGAGTTCGTAAAAACCCTGTGTTGCACAGAAACAAGTTCACTTCAGTTAAAGGCACAGTTCATCCAAAAAGTCTTTTGTTTATTTTTATTTTTTTATATATATTTTATTTTATTTTATTTATTGTATTTTATTTGCTGAAAAGAAAGACAACAGACTTAAGAGGTCCTCAAAATTGAACCCCGTAACCGCTTCGATTGCTCTCTTTCCTGTGCATTTTGAGAAGATCTTGTCAACATCTCTGTCTAAAACCCTTGTGGTTCACAGAAACGGGCATCACACTTCCAGCATCCAGCATCTGCTGGCTTCTCAACGGTGCTAAATGTGTCCTCTGCTCCTGAGGTTCTCAACAACTCTCCCCATATATTTAAATCAATGTTACGAGACCTCATCGCATGCCAGACTCCTGCAGACACGCTGAAAGCCCAGTGTGTGCAAACAGGGCTGCAGCCGCTGCATATGTTCCATTGTGGGTGTGTTTTCACAGATGCATGAAGGGATTTTTGATGTTTGGTGTAGGTGAATGTGAATGTGTGTGTCTGGTGCTGTTCTCAGCCGGACCCTGTAATTTCTCACCCGCACCAGAGGTCAACCAAAAGACTGAAATAACACTGCTGACATTTTGTGACCTGCTTGACTTCATGATCAGAGATAGAATTGCTGTTGAAGGGTGAGAGGCTTTCGGCTGGAAGCGTGCAGTCTAACAAATCACTGTCAGGAGTGTCATTCATCATCAAGCTCACTCACTGGCATTATTTTAAAGTCGACACTGACCCTGTTGACCTTATTAATACACTTTCCTATGCTTTTAACACTCACTTTATTACAGAGCCAACAGACATTCAACACACAGATAAACACTGCATTATATCTTTATGCAAATTAAAAATATACAGCCTAAGGTGGTTTGATTAATGCTGGTTTAATGCCGTTTTTGCGTGTTTTTTATTATTTTGAGCCTAAATAGACATGGTATTGGAAAACGGCCCCTTTTCCTTGGAAGAAGTTGGCCAGAAACGGAAACGAATGTCAAAAATGAGATGTGAACAGACAAGTGATCATTTGATTTAGTTTTAGTAAGAGGATTGTGTGTGATAGATGTTTCTGTGTGCAACTGGAAAAGTCTTATTTTGTTTTGTTTTTTAATATTTAGCTTTTTTATTTTTTTTACAAATCATTTAAATCAATAATAAAATAAAAAGGTTAAAATAAAGTAAATAAATAATTATATTGTATTTTTTTTTATTTTTTTTACTTTATTTTTACTTTTTTATATTTTTATTTTTTACATTTTATTAAAACCAAAATTGTAATAAATATTTGTTTTTTATGTAATTTAACTTTATTTTTTATTTTATATTTGTATTTATTTATTCATTTTTTACTTTATTTTTATATTGTATTTTATTTTGCATTGTATTTAAATAAAAAAAATATATATAAAAAAAGGTAAAAATAAAATAATTTGATTTTTTTATTTTATTTTTAAGTTTTTTTTTTTTTGTGGAAAAGAGCAGTTCGGCCATTCTGCCTAACATCCCCTCTTTCACAAAAGAATGAAAATAATAGAGGATTGCAATCACATTACAATAAGTAAATGATGAACAATAATTATAATTTTGTGGGTGAACTATTCTTTGAAGTTTAGCTGAATTGTTAAATGATCCCTACAGTCACTTTCTGTAACTTCTGAGCTTTCATCATGATATGATCATATTCAACTTGTATGTGATGGGTTCAGATCTGTCCTTGATTCAAAAACCATTGCATTTTAGAAAACATAAATTGAGCTGACATGAAATATGCAACTCCAAAACAAAACAAAAATATGGAAATGACAGATGACTGAGACGATCTGTTAGCTCCGCTGCCCACATTAACAGCCACAACAGACAAGAGCGAGAGGACTGAAGTGAATGTAAATGCTTTCTTTTATTAGACTCGAAGAGAGATGCCCATCAGCCATCATAATGAGAGATTCTGTGGAGTGACTGACAATCAGCTTGATTGTGGACTCACTTTGACGAGTCGTCATTGCGATGTGAAGGACTTAGACGCCCCCATTCAGTGACTGACTGTTTGTCTCATGAATCTCTTCTGCTTCACCAGGACTGCATTAATTTGTTCAAGAAATGCAGTAAAAATTGTGAAGTATTATTATAATTTAAATAACTGTTTTCTATGTGAATATATAGTTAAATGTAATTTATTCCTGTGATCAAAGCTGAATTTTCAGCATCATTACTGCAGTCTTCAGTGTCACATGATCTTCAGAAATCATTCTTATAAGCAGATTTGCTGCACAAGAAACATTTCTGATTATTCTCAATGTTAAATTGAGTTGATGTGTTTTTCTGTGGTCTGTAGGAGAGGATCTGCGGGTTTGCATTCCTCAGAAAACCTGCTGTAATGCAGAGATGGAGGAGAACCTCAGCCAGAGAAGCTCACGGGACTTTGAGAAGCTCATGGACGACACGAGCGAAGAGCTGAGGGACACGTTTATGACCGGACATAAAAGGTTTGATGGTACGATTTGTTCTTTAACGTTCATTGATTAGATTGAGGAAAGTGTCAAGTTATTACTCAAAAGCTGCCTGTTTAGTGTAATCAGAGATTATTAACCCTAGAAAGTCCACATTTTAAGGCCTATAAATGATGACCGACATAACTGCTGTTAAACCTGTTGCACACAATCTACTTCATGCCTTCTGTCATCTGATTGATAGTTAAGACTTTTATTTTTATGTTTTTTTATCAAGTAAACGTTGGAATAACTGTAGTCATATTTCCAGATGAACACTTACTGGACTGAAGCAGCTCAGCTTTACTTGATTCTCCATCAATCTTTTTTTTTTTTAAGTCTCAAATCTGATCATCAGGATCTTTTGAGGAATGTTTATTTCCAGAAGCTTTACTTTCACTGTTCCTCAGCGGAGGAATGATCTTCACAAGCCTCCAGAACATCTCACATCTTCTTCTGAGTAGCGTTTATTTCTTCATCTCTCAATCAGCACTGGATTGCATTGCATTATATGTTTGGATCATTTCAATCTCATTTTACTAAACAGATTATTGAAGATATAGAGAGACTTTATGTAAGTATGCACCAAATTGGAGGAGGAACCAGCGGATCGGTTTCCGGTAGGAAAAGGTGCCGTCCATCACCTGGTGAGCTCCTCATGCACCTCCGGGAAGAAAGGCACCAAGGCGGGGCGCTGAGAACCAGCACGAGCCACCCCAAGAAACCAATCGTCCAACCTCCCGGTAGCACGGGAAAGCATAACCGACATCTCCGGATCCAATTCAGGCCTCGCCACTGGAGGGCGGAAGCGCAGCCGAATCTTCCTCTCCAGAGAGCTCTCCGTCCAATGCTGTGATCGACATCCAGTCGTCGGGAGGAGCACTAAAAGATACCGCTGGTACGCTCTTTGAAGAGGGCCCAGCACGTTCCTTTGGCGGCTCAACTGGTTGGGAAGCGCTAGAGGAGTGATGATCCCCCGAGAGTTGGTTCCCTGAGGGGTTTGCCACCAATGTAGCCCTCAAACCACCCATGCTACTGCTGGAAGTAAACCTCGCCCTCGCCTGGCAGCCGCCTGGACGAGCCCCATATCATGGCAGAGGCAACGGAGCTCTGCCCCCCTGGAGGAAACAGAGCCTGGCCTGCAGCTCCGAGATGTTTATCCTCCCGCAATGGGAACATGACTCATCCGCGAACGCTCACCTCAGAACCATGAAGCGAAAAGCTGGTATGTGTTGCACCTGCTGCCTTTCTTTGGTCATGCTGTGATCAGAGGCAGCTGGATGCAATAATCACATCCCACTGTGCGTTGACTCGTTTAGTTTACACTCGAAATAGATTGGTCACCGACGCGACGTCAAGAATGACCGACTGAAAGGGAACTTTTTTACATTTTGATTTGTATGGTTTGTTTATTTTTCATTACGTTTTTATTTATTTTTAATATATTATTATTATTATTATTATTATTATTATTATTATTATTATTATTATTATTATTATTTTACGATTGTATTTATTTATTTATTTACTTATTTTTGCAATTTCTATTACATTTATTATTTGGCAGACAGTTACTATTTGTCAAAGTGTTCATTATTTTATCCAAAGCAACTTTGTGCATTTCAGCTCTACATGATAAACTACAAGAGCATTTTTTTACATTTTGATTTTTAGGTTTGTTTGTTTTTTCATTACGTTTTTATTTAATTTTTCATTTAATATTCTATTATTTTTACTTTTTTATTTAATGACTTTATTTATTTATTTTTTTTTTTAATTTTAATATTATCATTATTATTATTATTATTTTCTTATTTTTAATTTTGTTTCTTTCTTTATTAATAAATTTATTTTTACAATTACTATTACATTTATTATTTGGCACACAGTTATTATTTGGCAAAGCTTTTATCATTTTATCCGAAGCGACTTTCTGTGCATCTTACATGATAAAGTACAAGAACCCATGCCATATGTTAATATAGCACAACCCTGAGTGCTTTATTGCAGCTATGCCATATTAAAAAAAATTAAGACAAACATTTATTTCAACATCCAGAACTGGAACGATCAGTTTTATAATTCCCAGCATGTTTTCTGTGTGAATAAATACCCTGTTTACCATGACATTAAGAATTCAGAGGTTTCATCATGCGCTGTGATGATCGGGACGCACAAACAAAGAGCGCTGACGAGTTTGTCAGGGAGAATGTTAGCAACATTGTGTGCTGAATTCAAATGAACATAATGGCATTGAAACGGACCTCATGGAGAAGCACTTAACAGAAGAAAGTGAAGAATTATCTTGAAAGTGATGTGCTCATCAAAACAGTCCGACTCTCCGAATGACCCTTCAATTGCTTACTGTTTCAGTCTTTACAGAGCGTCCTGAATGAATGAATGCTAAAACTGATTGGATATTATTCTTATGTGTGCTGGATTAAAGCGTGATATTGCAAACCCATTTCTCTTCAAAGAAAGAAATAGTTTAGTTATGCATTAAATGGATTCAACTGCAGAGACAAATCAAAAGTGAGACACAACACAAAGAAAACACAAAAGCCTGATCTGAAATCTATTACAGCTGATCAGTGAACAGAACTATTCTGAACATTTCATTTCATTCTCTTTGCTACATTTGGACTTTAACCTGCAGGAAGTCATTCAATTCTCTCATTAGCAGCTTAAAGGTGCACCAACATGAATTTATGTGAATTTAGTGAATTTATAATGCACTAGGATTTAATCGGATTATCTGTAAGCACTAAGATTTGAAGTGATTTCAGTTTTATGTTCATTTTTATTTTATTGTGATTTAGCTCGTTAAAAAAAAAAAAAAAAAAAAAAAAAAAACTGTGTGTTTGTTTTTATTGAGCTTATTATTATGAGGTTTTTATCTAAAGCTGTGAAAATCATAAAAAGCATCTTATTATCTTCTTGTTTTCACTTAATATTCACTTAATCAGTAAGATATTCATCATTCTCTACCTCACATTGACATACTGACAGTGTCACTACCTGTTTGCACATTCGCCTCTTGTACATTCCTGTGTATCTTAATATTTAAGACTACAGTATACTTTCATGCACATTTTATTTTCTATTCTATGTTTAATTCTACAGTATACTTTTTCTATTTTATTCTTATATTTTTATTGTTTACTTTTATTTCATTCTTTCATAGCTATATTTATGTATATTTTCATCTGTGTTGGTATTCTTTAATAATTGCACTGTCCATGGAGCGGACCTGACTCACATTTCACTGCTGGTTATATATGCTCTATATAATCGTGTATGTGACGAATAAAAATCCTGAATCTTGAATCTTAAATTCTTTGTAATTTAGCGGAACATCAGTTATTTCACTGATGACTTTTTGAACAAAACACAATATAATCATTAAAGAAAAATCTATTAAAGGGAAAAACATTACTTATGTGTTATCAATGTACTGTCTGGTACAGATTCCCAACAAAAACATGTATAGTTTTGTTATTATGAAAAAATAAGAAATAAATGATAATTTATTATTTATGAAATAATTTCAAATTGATTATGTATTTATTTATTTATTTATTTAATTTTTTGAGCATCTGTTTGGTCACTGAAATGTTCTTTTAAATCACACACACACACACACACACACACACACACACACACACACACACACACACACACACACACACATATATCAAAGACAAGGCGTCCCATTTTGTGTGTACATCAAATTAAATTTACAAAAGTGATTTTATAAACATAGAAAACATATTATATGCAAGTAAAGTATCTACTTCAATGTTTCAAATAACTTGTGAAAATAAAATATAAATTTATGGGTATTAAAATATCAAATTATATCCCATCCTCAATCGGCGTATAACAGATATGTTTATGCAAAAATGTAATGACCTGTACTTATTAAAATATTTAAATGATCAATTGATTTTATTTTAAATGATTACAAACTTTTTTTTGACATATGGGTAAAATATTATGTTTTAAGGATAAGATTGGTAAAGATTTAAAATGACAGTACAATTGATTATTTTTTGCACTGTGATCCTTAAATCACGAGTCTTTTAATGTCATCTAATGATTCTTGTCTTAAATATGCCTGACAAGATTTTTATTAATGCTTGTTATTTTTATTTATGCTATGCTATATATGTACTAATATATATATATATATATCTGTGTGTGTGAGAGAGTCTGCAGTATTAATTTCACAAATAATTACAAATAAATGGCAGTTAACAAATTGAATTAAACATAACATTTTGAAGTAAAATGTCTGAAAAAGTGCATTCTTGTTGAAAACAGTGTATATGGAAGGTAACGAAGTAAGCAATACACATGTAGAGAAACTAACTAAATGAGTCCATGTTCTCAGTTTTAATTGACACAGAAAAGCTATATTTCATGTTTTAACAGATTTCTTCTTGGAGTTGCTGGAGAACACTGAACGCTCTCTGAACGAGATGTTTCTGCGCACATATGGGAAGCCCTACTTGCAGAACGCCGAGGTCTTCCAGGGCCTGTTCGCCGAGCTGAAGCGATACTACGCAGGCGGCAACGTCAATCTGGAGGAGATGCTGAACGATTTCTGGGTACGTCTGCTGGAGCGCATGTTCCAGCTCCTGAATTCCCAGTATCTCATCACCGAGGACTATCTGGAATGCATCGGCAAGTACGTGGAGCAGCTTAAGCCCTTTGGAGACGTTCCCAAGAAGCTCAAGTCTCAGGTTACACGAGCGTTCATCGCCGCCCGCACCTTCGTCCAGGGCCTCATGGTTGGACGGGAAGTGGCTAACAGGGTTTCCAAGGTGAGCTGTTAACCGTGTGGTTCATAAAGTGGTGCTTACTGCCCTGTCAAGCTGATTTGTGCTTGTGATTTTGTGAGGGAAAATGAAACCTGTATCATCTGACAGTATGAACTGTATTCACTGTAAGTGAAGATATAACATGCAGTGTTCATGCATGAGGTTTGAATATACAATTATATCAGAGCATATGTTTTTAGGCCCCTTTGAAATCTTTTGTTTTGTTTTGTTTTTTCCCAAATTCCCATTTTTTTTTTTTTTTAATTTTATATTTTTTTTTCAGTTTTAATTTTGCTGGATTCCATTTATTGGTTTAATTAAATGTAAAGCATGTCTAAATATTTAAAATCATAAAACTTATAGAATTGAACAATTTATTAAAATTTTAGGACCTTATGTTTTATTTATTATTATTTTTCCATCTTTTCAGTTTAAATTTTACTCAATTCCATTTTTTAATATATATATATATATATATATATATATATTATATATATATATATATATATATATATATATATATATATATATATTGCATTCTGTTTATTGGTTAAATTAAATGTAAAACGTCCAATTATTTGAAATCATGAAACTTCTAGAATTCAACTTTTTAATTTTTAATTTTAGGACCCTATGAAATGTTTTATTTTTCCCCCATCTTTTTACTATAAAATTTTACAGGAATCCCTTTTTTGTTTCAGTTTTCATTGTTCTGCATCCTGCATCAAGTTAAATGTCTAATTAATTGAAATAATGAAACTTATATAATTTAAGTTACTAACTTATAGAATTTATTTACTAAAATTTTAAGAAATTAAATTGCTAGGGCTCTATCAAATCTTTTTGACTTTTTGCCTTTGTTTTTCTGGTTTAAATTTTACTGTATTGTGTTTTTTTTTTTTTTTTTCATTTAATTTTTTTTTATTAATTTTTTATTTTTAATTTTTACATTTTCCTGCATTCTGTTTTAATGGCTAACAGAAATTTTAGTAATAAAAAGCATGTCTTATTAATTAAAATCATTAAACATGTACAATTTAATAATGATTTAAGTTAGTTTGTAAGTATATCAAAACTAAGTCTTTAAGCCCCTATGAATTAAGTTTTTCTGATTTTTCCCCCCAGACTCCTTTTATTCCATTTTAATGGTTAAATAAATTTTTTGTAATTAAAAAGCATGTCTATATAATTGAAAAAAAAATAAATAATAATAATAATAAATAAGCCTATACAATTTGACAACAATTAATTAAAGGTTTAACAAAAATGACATTTTTAAGACCTTATGAAATCAGTTTTTTTTTTTATGGAACTTTTTTTTTTCTTTTTTTTTTCTTTTTCCATTTTAATGGTTAAGTCAAATTTTTGTCATCAAAAAGCATCTCTAATTAATTTAAATAATAAAAACCAATGCAAAAATGTTTTTAAAAGTTTAACAGAAAAATACATTTTTAAGACCTAAAGAAATCTATTTTTTTCCCAAAATCTTTTTTTTTCTCCAAATACTCAAAAGGTATAATTGACTGATTTTCATTATACTAGAAATCACAGCTCTATATTTGTATCACTCTAAAACCATCCTTTAGAAATACATTAAGCCAGACTGCTAGTTTGCTGGTCTTATCTGATTTAAGATGGTTTAGCTGTTCTCAGAATGAGATGTTAGGCAGAATTTCTGAGCTGCTCATAACCAAAATGCACGGTCATTTTTACGGCAAGGTACAGGGTTATTATCATTGACTAAAACTAAAGCCATAAAAAACATTTCATTATTTTTTTTACTTCTTATTTCAAATAGTTGCAAAATCAACATTTCTCATTTTCATTTTAAGTTATAATAAAGTTAAATAACTAAAACTTAAGAAATCTATATAGATATTAAAATAATAATAATAATTATAATAATGACAAAAAAACAACAAATTTACTAAAACTTTAAAATAAAATAAAACAGAAAATCTAAAAAATAAAATTGAATTCAAAATATACTTAGTTTTACTTTTTATTTTTAAGAAGTTCTTCCCAGTCAAATATATTTGGGCTTGACATATTTAGAAAAATAATGTTCATGCCAATGGAGCTTAACTTACATTTGATTGTGACCTAAAAATAGTGCAGATTCTGAAATATTTATTATTCAATTTACATAAACTTATTTTGCATTTATCCGAAAACTGAAATGTTCTGTTAATTTCCAGGTTTTTCCATCCTGTTAATTTTTTATTAAGTTGGATTTTGATTCCTGGATGTTTGGATCCAATTTGTGTGTGTTTATGTCTCATAATTGTGTTAAAAAGTTGTCTAAATACCAGAATCAATCATCTTAATAAGTTAATTTCAATGAATTCTGTTTTAAGTTTTTGTTTTAGTTATAGAATATATTTATAATTTATTCCACCCCTCAGCATGTTCTCACAAGTATGATTTTCTTGTGCAATTTGAGAAACTTGCATGAACAAACGTGCATGAGATTTTTCACTAATGTATTTCAACATGATTTCCATCTAATGAATTGCGTGTGTCATCTTCCGTCCTCAGGTCACCATGAGCTCTGCGTGCGTCAGCGGCTTCACTAAAATGCTCTACTGCTCGTATTGTCAGGGTTTGTTCACACTGAAGCCCTGCAACAACTACTGTCTGAATGTGATGAAGGGCTGCTTGGCCAATCAGGCCGATCTGGACCCAGAATGGAGCAAATACATCGGTAAGAGCCACTTCGTTCCTCAAACAAAATGAATTACAGATATAAGTCATACATATGTCAGCTCCAAAAATCTGAATCAGAATTGTTGACTTTCTTATAGTGCTGGGTGATAAAAAAATATCATATTGAGATTGCAATAATTTGTCGATAACGATGATCTGGACATTTTTACTCAATTTTTTTTTTACTCAGAAACAAATGCAAAAACAAATCAGTCAAACTCACACGGAAACTCAAAGATCTTCGCGATGGAGTGCTAAAATAAAAGTTTGGTTTAACTTGAAGAAATTATGACAGAAATATGTTACTCTTGTATTTTAAAATGTACTTCTCAAAGTAATAATACTATCATTATTTTTAAGGAATATCATAATATAATTTTATTGTTTTTTTTAGTGTGTTAATAATGATTATTTTTGAGGGATATTTTATACTTTTGATTATTAATTATAATGCAATGTTTTGCTGTAAATAAATTGTTATTTTTCATTTAGTTTTTTTAATGTATTAAATTGTTAAAGTTTTATTAATTAAATTAGATACCACTTTTTGATGATGAATTTGTATTAAATAATAAAAAAAAGAATCCACACACACACACACACACACACACACAAAAAAACAAAAAGAAAATTCTTTAATTTTTATTTTGGGAAATAAAATGGATTTTTAAAGGTAGATTTCAATATTTAATGTATTTTATATAATGTATTTTTTATGAGCTTGCACACTTCAAGATTCATGAATTATGAAAATATTCATCCATTATTACACAGTTTTAACATAAACTAATTAAGTTAATGTGATTCATATTTTTCAGTGATACATTAATGAAACACGAATGAGATTTAATAGTATTAATAAACCAAATGCATTTTAAATGCACAATTTATCATCAGTTAATCCAATTTATTATATACATTTTAACTTATTTGTTCCAAAATAAGAATAATAGTTTTATTTCATCCATGTTTTTATTTATAATTTTGTGCAGTATCTTATTTGACAAAAAAATAAATAAATTGCATTGTTTGTTGTAAATTAATTATTATATTTGTATTTCACAAAATGTATATAATGGATTGGGCCCTAAAAAAAAAAAAAAAAAAAGTTTTACTCTGTGGAGTTTAATTGTGAACAAACTGCTCTGATAGCAGGAAAGTGTTTAGGATTATGAGCCAGACATCTTTATTTTATCCACTTTAAATTAAGGTTCTTATTCATTCAGCTCATTGCACTGTGTTGTCTGTTTATTTAGGAATATTTTCATCCAAAATAAGGATTCTGACAGTATTTATGTCATTTCAAACCCTTATGTTGAATGATTTTTAAGAGCTGCAGAAGAGGAGGAGATTTTCAGGTGCTTAAATGTGTATTTGTTACTCACAAAAATCGTCATATGACTTCAGACGATTTGGAATATAGTGCACGAATCCGTGGATTAATGTTATGGTACTTATATGGTGTTTTTTCTCTATGCTCAAATGAGCCTGCTCAAGATTTACGATTTCAAGATTTATGTATTTTAATAAGCTTGCACACTTTAAGATTTTAGTTGCATGTAAGATTTTACACAGTTTTCACCTAAACGAATAAGTTAATGTGGTGCATATTTGTCAGTGATGCATGAATGAAACATGAATGATATTAGCTATAGTTCTAATTAACCAAATGTGTTTTAAATACGCAATTTATTGTCAATTAATC
Organism: Cyprinus carpio; assembly: GCF_018340385.1. Taxonomy (NCBI): domain Eukaryota; kingdom Metazoa; phylum Chordata; class Actinopteri; order Cypriniformes; family Cyprinidae; genus Cyprinus; species Cyprinus carpio. The sequence goes on along the minus strand of NC_056580.1, from coordinate 28,414,372 downwards.
CAGTTTATTATGTAGAAATCTTATACATTTTAACTAATTGAGTCTTGTTTGTTCAACAGATATCCATTTTTAAACCAAGGCAAAACTGTTGTTTTTTATACATCGGTCAGTTATGAGATTTTGAGCTATTTTGTTTCTATATTGTCTTCTTTAAGACTTATGGAAAGAGAGAGAGAGAAAAAAAACTATATACTGAAGTGTTTATTTTATTGGACTTTTTTTTTTTTTTTTTTTTTTTTGCATTTATAGATTTCAACTATAATACATATATGTGACCCTGGAGCACAAAAGCAGTCTTAAGTCTCTGGGGTATATTTGTAGCAGTAGCCAAAAATGTACTGTATGGGTCAAAATGATTGATTTTTCTTTTATGCCAAAAATCATTAGGATATTAAGTAAAGATCATGTTCTATGAAGATATTTTGTAAATTTCCTACTGAAAATATATCAAAACTTAATTTTTGATTAGTAATATGCATTGCTAAGAATTCATTTGGACAACTTTAAAAATGATTTTCTCAATATTTAGATTTTTTTGCACCCTCAGATTCCAGATTTTCAAATAGTTGTATCTCAGACAAATATTGTCAGATCATAACAAACCATACATCAGTGGAAAGATTATTTATTCAGCTTTCAGATGATGTATAAATCTCTATTTCGACAAATTGACCCTCATGACTTATTTGGTCACATATTTAAAAGCTGTCATTTTTTTCTCCATCAAAGAACCTGACATTATTCAGTCTTCAGGTTCATCCTCTGGAAATGAATGTAAATGACTGCATATTTATTTAGATAATGCCCCATTTGCTTATTTAAACGTAACCTTTCAGAAATCTTGTAAGCAAAACTATTACAACTAATAGTAATAACTGTGGTGATATTTGTTAGTTACATTTTTTTTATATCCTGTTCACCTCTACAGTGTATCGTCTTAAATTAGATTTCACAATTAACAGATTAATACAGATTCTGAGGAATTTAAACAAATGCATGTTGAAAATATGATTATTTAAATAAAATTAAATAGATGCACTTAATAAAAAATCTGCTTTGATTCATTTTTGAGTGCATTTGAGGTTCCTTTAGTGTTGCACTGAGAAAAAAAAATAACAGTGGGTTTGAAACAAAACTGAATTTTAATTTTGGGCTGAACTATCCTGTTACTGTGCAAGACTTTGTGCCGTTAAAATGTACCTGATGCATTCTTCATTGGAGTTTGAATTGGGTTGAATTGCTGGGATGAAGATTTTACAGCAGCGTACTTAAACATATAAGAGCATAAAGTGGCCAGCTGTTGTGTCGAGCTCATGTTAGGAAGACGGTTTAGGAATTTTTCTCTCCATTTATTCCAGGCAAATCTTGGGCAGCGCTTTGGTTTGGCTTAGATGGACATTGTGGGACATTTTTAACATTGCTTCCATAGAGTGGTCTGTGTTGAAATGACTTGGCTGAAGGGGGAAGTCCAGTTGCCTGGTGTAACCCTGCACCCACAGTCATATCGAGGGGAATTATTCTCAAAATTGACCGTCAGTTCTCATTGCAAACAAGGAAGGGACGATTGAGTTTTCCTTCAGATGTTTGTGCCTTTAAACTGGACATGTTATTAAAGGAAGATTTGCAAAATATTTACTCCCCTTCAGATCATCCAAGATTAGGATGAGTTTGTGTCTTCATCAGATTTGGAGAAATGTAGCGTTGCATCAGTGTCTCATCAATGGATGCACTGCAGTGAATGGGTGCCGTCAGAATGAGAGTCCAAACAGTTGATAAAAACATCACAATAATCCACATCAGTCCATCAGTTAACATCTGGAGAAGACAAAAGCAGCATTAAGATGTTTTTAATCTTCAAACCATTGCTTCTGGCTAAAATACAAGTCCATAATCCATGATAACGCTTCCTAACTAACTAAGTACCTTCCTTAACTAATGCAATTTAATTATTCGACTGAACTCAGTTATTGTTATCGAATTCTTACGAAACCAAATGATCTGAGCCGCTGTCCACACTCCACATTCAAGCTGTGTACTCTTACTCATTTGTGTCTGTTTTTATTTCTATAAATATTCCTGAGGGAAATCTCAGCCCCACAAACACAGTGTTTGCAGTGTGTTGTGCCAGCGTTTGCTCTTGCAGGATTGTCCCGAGCCGACAGAAATAGATGTTGCGCTCCAGTCCGGCCGAGCTTCCATTCACAGAACCGAAGTGAAGTGAAATTAAGATGAGTTTAATTTAAATTCAATGCAAATTATAGCGCAAACAGTTCATCTGAGAGAGCTTCACTGCAACTAAGTGTGCTCAGAAAACCAGGAGAATGTTGCAAAACACCATTTGTTTTTACGACATGCTGCAAGCTGCACATTTATGCAGTGAGTTATTTTAAGTAGTGCATGTAATTAAATATACTGATAGAATTAATTTGCATGCTAATTAAAGAAAGTGTTCACACAAAAATGAATATTTGCTGGAGATTTACTCACCCTCAGACCATCCAAGATGTAGATGAGTTTGTTTCTTCATCAGATTTGTAGAAATGTAGCATTGCATCAGTGTCTCAGCAATGGATGCTCTGCAGTGAATGGGTGCCGTCAGAATGAGAGTCCAAACAGCTGATAAAAAACATCACAATAATCCACAAGTAATCATCAATTAACATCTGGAGAGGACAAGACAAAAGCTGAAACAAATAAGTAATTTAGGTGTTTTTATCTTTATGACGTTTTTTACTTCAAATATTTGTTTATAATTAATAATAACACTTCCTGCAGTGAAAAAGGAGAAATCTGCACAGATCAAGCACCGTTTAAACAGCTCTAAACAAATATGTGTGTGGATTTTGATGTGAGAGACAACAGGAGATGCACTTTTTCACTGGAGGAAGAGTTATTATGGATTATGGACTCAAATTTTAGCCAGAAATAATTAAAAGTAAACTAAGTAAGTTTCAATTTAAAAACATCTTAATGCTGGATTTGTTTCAGATTTTGTCTTCTCCAGATGTTAACTGATGGACTGGA